>NC_041389.1:611169419-611200799 GCF_002162155.2 Triticum dicoccoides
TGCGTGCAATAGGAGGTTGTCGCTGCCTGGTAGTTCTCTGCCGTCGGCCAGTTCGAGCGCCATCGCGAGCAGCCGCGCCAGATCCGTCGACCCACCTACAGATCTGCGCAACCCAAACATCTCGCCTAGCTTGGCAGATTCCGTCGTCCTTGACCTCTGGCGCCGCCCCGTTTCCCTCTCGCGTTCGTGCACAGGAGACACGCCAGCGTCTCGCGCCACCCCGATCCATCGCGCGTGTGGGCCACCACGCAGCCATGCCCAGTGCAGCCCAGCGGTGCCGCAGCTCAGCACCAACGCTGCCATGGCGGTAGCAGTGGTTCGACAATTGCTTGCCAGCGTTGTTGCTGCTTGCCCGGCGTTAGAGAGAGGAGAGGAGAGAGGCAGCGTCAGTCGGCTGACCGGGGCGGCGCCTGGGATGAGAGAGGGAGGTGGTTGTGGGGGGCACCGGAGGTAGGGCGTGCGACGCAAGCGGCGCAGGTGGCATATGGTCAGTGCGGCGGAGCTAGGATGGGAAAGGGGGGGAGAGAGTGGTTTTTATATTTTATATTTTTTATTTTGTATTTAGTTGGGCCCATATGTAAGCATCACATTGTTTTTTCTTTGTTTTTTAACTGAAGTTGTAAGGAGGGGCAGAATGGTCCAGAAAAGTGTCCCCCTAATGGTCAAATGCCTTTAACCGGACGGAATTGGGACGGAAGGGCAAAAACATAAGGGAACCAGGCATACTTGTGCAAGACCAAGAATTTTCGACAACTAAGGGTAAATCTGCCGTGGGTGACTCAACTAGTGGCATAAAACCAATTATCCCATTAATAAAACAGTGAGTAGGATAACCATTATGCACCAAAGATTACAATTTTTCTGTAACATAATACTCCCTCCGTTCCAAAATGCAAGATCATTGTGACACTATGATAGTGTAAAAAATGGTCTTGCATTTTGGGACAGAAGGAGTAATTGTATAACATAGTGTTGAGTGCTGAGTGTTGACTGAAGAAATCAGACTGGATTTTATAGTTGGAGAAGTGGCCGAACGGAGTATTTGGTTGCGGAAACCCATCGGTGTCGGCATATGCAGAGCCATAGGGATAGGCCCATTGCTGCAACATCTCAGTGACGGGCTCGGCGAGAGGGAGGTTACTGTTGTCGGCGAAGTCACTGCCTCGAAGCAAGGCACCCGCCATTGACCGTCCCTTGTACATATTGCAGTGCTAGAGCTGTGAATGTCGTTGATGGAAAACATCCCCCATTACTCTTGTTCCCACATCATTGACAACACGAAGGAACCCTACAACCGCTACCATGAGAGGTGAGGGATGAGAAAGACCTACTATGCCATCTAGCTTATGCGGTAGCCTATATATATGTACAACATTTACATGTTCCAGTTTCCACAAGGAAGTGCTTCTATTAGATTTATGACATTGCCACCAACCAACCACACCTTGCTCTACATATGCTTCTATATATAACCATCAAGCTACTACTCATTTCATATATTAGAAGCGCCGTAGTGAATGGTTCAAACTATGTGATCATTTAGATTCTATGATCATAGTATATGTTAGTTTGTTGGAATAGACCGCCAAAAAAAAACCATGCTCGATGATGAATTTACATTACTTGAGGTTGGCAGTGGACTTACCCGGGCCATCTATAACAAATCGCCGTATATTGGCAATGAGGCACAAGGTGTGCGTTGTAACATACCGACACCTTAGCCAGTTTATAAGTTTATTACTACTCGGAATGAGTGACCTCGGGAAAGCATCTATCACTATTTGATATTTGGTCACATCAAATTTTTGGTACTTCACCCCGTATGGTTCATCTGCGCCAAATCTAAGTTATTCTCTTCAAATGTTTTTGCCATTCTAGGGCCCCTTTGACCTTTACACCCTACCGGCCTACCCCCGGTTTCCATCCTTTGGCAGGTAGTTTAGGTAGTGCTGTTAATTTTGGTTATCCTTTCCTGTTAAAACAGGGTTTTGAAATTCGGCCGTAAAAAATGGATTTCCGAATTTCGGCCATCTCGGCCTAGGGCGAAATCTATTTTCCGCCGAAATTGGTCAAATTTGAGAAATTTTGGTCAAATTTTAATCAAATTTCAGTCAAAATTTGGTCAAATTTCGGCCGAAATTTTTAAAAACGACCGAAATTCGGCCATCTCGGCCTAGGGCGAGAAAAATCACAAACCGAAAATCAAAACGCTGCCTGTTACCTCTTCTATTGCACATGACTTCTGATCTATTTTCTCTCTGCCAATTCTTGACTTCCCATTGACCGGTGAACTGCAGATTACAGACTTTGACCCTGTGTATTGTGACATTGCGGGCACCCCTAAACTTTGTTTCAGTCATTCTTTCTTTGAACCCCGGGACTTGTAATAAAATCGCACATTAGTTGCCGGCAATGGGAGCGAGGAGGCACGGACCTAGGTTGCTATGGCCAAAAGGTGTGCCGATGATGTGAGAGTATTGGCGGCCGGATATTTTGTTCAGCCGGAGTGCTAATGGAACAAGCACGAGTTTCACATGAGAAAACGAATTCTTGACCTTCCACTATGTCTAAAAATGAATACCCTTTCTAGTGACGTTTCTTTTTCCATATTGATATCATATTTTGCTACACTCGAGTGCCGGTTGGACTGTCATGGAAGTACTTGTGCTCCCCCTAAAAATTAAATACAACACCATTTTTAAAATTGTTTCAAATCTATATATCCTTGCTGAATCAAGAAAAGCGTTGACTGCACAAGAGACATCCATGTACAGTGTCACAATGCATGCCCAAGTCGACAGTTTTGATGGAGTGGAGTCTATTGTCAAGTTGCAACACATGCCCAAGTTGCAGTTATTTAATTCGGAAGTCTACTGTAACTATCTACATTCTTAATGGAAAAGCAGCGGCCCTTCAGGGAGTTCCGTCCTAAAAGCAAACAAGCATCTCGGTGCTAGTTTTTTGTAAGCCAACAAGTTAATCTCGAAGAGCATAAAGGTGTATTTGGATGGTGTATTTCTGATGAACTAATTAAATGCTGAAGATCCTCAAAAATAAACATTATCCTTATTTGAACATCCTCTAATCTTGTGAGAATGGGTGATCAGGCTCGAATGATTGGCTTTAGTTTTTCTATCATATTTGTTTTTGGTGAAAAAGGACTTTGATCTATTATAAGGTTCATCATAAATACAAAGCAGCCCAAATAAAATAAATACATCGAGGGCTCTGGATGACCGTACAACCATTACCGTCGACAAGGCACCCGTCATCACACTTAGAACATGTTGCCCCGGTAGACCATGCTGACAACAAAAATCGATCGATGTGGAATTGCGTTAAGCTTATTCGGACGTATATAGGCAAGTATTCGACTTGTATAGCTAGAACACATCTTTATTGTAAATGTGGCATATGATATATATTAATTACATCTTATGAATATAGTTTTCGCAAAAGAAGATGCAAATACAATTTAATATTCATCCTAGAAAATCCAGTCTTTGAAATACTTGAAACTATCAAACAAATACAATCAGAAGATTGTCATCGTGGATGCATACGTAAATAATTTATTTAAAACCTAGCTACCTAGTCTTGATCTACAAACTCCTTCAAGGGCTTTTCCAACTGTTTCATGATAGCCTCCCATCCTGCATGTGTGGGGTGCTTGTCGTCCCAACAGAAAAATTTGTCGGACTTGTCGCATACGGTGTATAGAAGCTCTGAGGACGACTCGCCTTGTTGTCCGCAATAGCCATTCGAATCCAAACTCTCGCAACAGGGCGATAGTTTGCGCTTGAATTGCTTAGATAGATCTGAGCCTTTACCTACATTAATGTAGATAAAATAAAAAAAAGTTCATAAGAAGTAGTGCAAGCACACAATCAAACTCCATCTAATTATGTTAGGAACTTTTAAAATAATGAGACACTTTGCACGAAAATACATACATACCTGGCGCATGATCCACAATGCTACTAAAGACGGCGTATAGGTCGACGATGTGAACATTCTTCTTTACTGTCATGACTTGTTTTAGGTTATCGTTATGGATTGATGCACCTAAATTTCCAAAAATATCGCACACAGTGTAGTTATTGGTTCGGGTTTGTGATGGCGTGCAACCGATAGGGTGCAAGTTGTTGACAAGAACTTTTGTCACTCCAAGCTTCAACAATTGCTCCACATTTGCTGCGATCTCTTTTGTCACCTTTCCGATATAAGCTTTAATCTGCATCACATACATTAAAATTAAGTTAGAAAGATGCACAAACAAATTAGTTCTTCAAATTACTGTATTGATGTATATACAATCTGCGTTGATATGATACTCACATCACTGGGCCTACTTAGACCAATCACGCTTGCGCTTGCATAATCTTTGCCGGAGATGGCCACGAGCGCTACCGAGTGACTCAACTGCTTCTCAGAGATGGTCCCATCCTTGACCATCTTCCTAAAAGCGTCAACCTGCTTGCGGAGGGTGTGAACTCCGTGTGATGTACTTTCCAGCACACCTGCACCACCATAGGCGAAGGTCATGCCAGACGGGTCGCAGGTTTTCTCAGCTGTGAGGGCATGCGCAGGAGGGGCCTCCTCCAACCCCAACATTGTTGCTGCAAGTTATTCATAAAACAGTGAGTAGGGATAATTGTGATGCACCAGGGGGGCAAGGATTACAATATAACAGTACTTTTTTTTGGGGTAATATAACGTAGTGCCTTACCGATGAAATCTGGCTGGATTTTGTAGTTGGAGAACCGGCCAGACGGAGTATTTGGTCGCGGGCGTCGGCATACACGGAGCCGTAGGGATAGGCCCATTGCCGCGACATCTCCGTGACAGGCTCGGTGGGTGGGAGGTTCCCGTTGTCCGCGAAGTCGTCCCCGAAGACGAAGAAGGTGTTGCTCGACGACTTCTTCTGATGGCCGCCGGCAGGGGCTGGCCGGGCCTCCACGCCATTGGGATTTAGAACGAGGAGGAGGAGGACAACGAGGCCGAGGGCGGCCGGAAGAAGCCTCATCGTGGGAGGGTCGTACGAGAACTACTGGTTTCTGCGGCTGCTACCGCTGTCCCGAGGATCAGAAAATCGCTACTCTTTTCGCCGACGAAAATCAGGGACACAAATCGCTTGCTGCGATGCACGTGCTCTTGCTTCAATTTATAGAACTACTGCTATGGACCAGCAGGAAAACAAGTCGAAATCGGGCCTGTGACCTCGATCGGAGTCGGAGCCCCAGCATTGTCGGAGGTCGGACACGGATATGCGTCACGGACCGGACCGGGCCTCCAGCAGGCGCCAGCCGCTCGTCATGTCAAAAGTTACGTCACGGAGGGACCGACGGAGCGTCTCGCTTACGAGTTACGACGCTGCAGTGGATGTAAACGATTTGTCGGTGGGTGCCGTCTTTGACGGCGTTGGCGAAGTTCTTCCGGAATCAGCGTAGCTTGTGTTCTCCCTCGTTGATGTCGCTCGTCACCTCGGTACTGCATCAGGAAGGGCCAGCCTTTCCCAGCGGGCTGCATCGGACAGCCAGGATGCTTAACCGGCTAAGGGCGCGTTGGAGCTTCTTCTCCTTCGGCCATCTTGACGGAGGTCAGGTGGCTAGCCTCGGTGTTCTGTCGGGCACTTGGATCTCCCTGATTTTCCTGGTTTGTTCTTCCGGTTGCTGCGTGTCTTGTACTGAACTTTTCTGAATTTGATAAGTTAAGGTAACTCTATTAGTTGTTGCGTTCGTTTTTGACACTAGCGTAGTGTAAAAAACACTCTTATATTATGGGGTGGAGGGAGTACATCGTATCGATGTGCACTATTGTAAACTAAATAACTGATCACCCATATTCAGATACATCCACCATTGCTGTAGTCCGGAAAAATGTTCCAGGTGTCCTTTTTATGGTTCCTTTACTTGTTATGACTATGGCTATTCTTTTTTTTTCCCCTTCCTTTCTGGAATCTTGTTATTGCATAATTTGTTTGCATCATTGAACGTGTTGTATCTTGCCCGGTACTTCCAAATGTGACTGTTCTCATTCGGCACCTTTCTTGGTGAGATATTCGTTAGGTTTTAAAAAGCATATATCGGTGCAACTCAGCAAAAGTTCAGTGAATATCTGTAGCCAAAATTTGTAGCACATCGTCGTGTTGAGACGCTTTGAAGAAATAACGCAACATAGTGGCGGGGATTTTACATCAATGGAGTACATTGCTACAATTATTATGGTGAGTGTTTTGCCGCCATTTATTTTGGGAGTTTTCTAACAAGATAAATGTACAAGAAGGGAAATATCTCTCCAAAATGCGACCTTAAGAGAGTGATTCCATGAAAATAATGCTTGGGAACACATTATGCAGGTTAGAGTGGATATTCACTTAGAAATTCTGCTTTGGCATTCTTTTTTACCTACCATTAGATTGATCCATCTTAATCAACAAATTTATATTTCGCTTGAGGATGTGTCCTGATGAGTTGGAGTACACTACTACATCTTGGGATATTCTGAAGAATTAAAAATATTACTATTTAAAATCAAAAAAGATTCATACATGTGTGTGGAATAGGAATATTATGTGAAATTGTGAAGCACAACGATTGGAGAAGATGTTGAACATGGATCGTATAAAAAACATGTGGTGGTTGATAGAGATGAGGAAGGAAGACACCATGTTTTACATGGTCGAATTGTTTCCTTCGTATCAACACACAGGCATTTAGCTAATTGTACAAATTTAATCATCCACTCCAAGATGATGACCAAAGTCTGGAGTCTCAGGATAGGAGGACCTACAACAACTTCCACACCAGTTTGTTCTGCCTTCTCTTGATGTCAAAGCAAGCCAAAAGGCCCATATTTATGTCAAGCATACAGGCAGACCCTAGAACAAAAATAACCGGATCACTGATATTTTATCACACCGGCTTTTAGCTTGTGATGTAAAAGCAGACCATGGCATAGTTGAGATAACTGGATCCATTACCTTGACCAAGGTGTCTTTCTTCGATCTAGTAAAATGATAGATTCCACTCAAAATATGTAGTAAAATAATAGAAAATTTTCTTCTACTAGTCACCTATCGTCTAGCACCGGTACTTAGAGCAGTCAACGTGGCAGGGATAGACTCGGAGATAACTTCAGCATTTGCACGTTCATTGCCTTGAATCCTTGACCGCCAATATATATCATCTTTGGTATTCACATGGTGGCTGAAAAATCGGTTCACAGACACATGGTAAGTAACACTGCTCTATGTTTGAGAAAATGATAAGTGGAACCTTAGTACTCGTAATCTGCGAGTAGTAGTGGAGATAGTGTTTGTGATCCGAACCCCGCAGCATATAGATTCCTTTGTTGGTCGAGCGATTCAAAGAAAAATCACTCAGTTAATGTGAATTTGGGATGCACAAGCATGGCTTTGGAATGTGAAACCATCCTTAGCCCCATTCCTAGGTCACTCATCCAGTTGTGTTCTCATGGAACGAGATATGATTCACATGGCCTTAAAACCATGGTCTATGCTAAGTTAGGTGATGGTGAACACCTGTACATTTCCAGACATTGCCATTGCAATGCAGCTATTGTTGTGCTAGTAGAGATTTTGCCCGACCGCTTTTTGTGATTGTTCAGCTGTACGACAACGTGCTCTATTAAGCTCTTTGATTATTGTGTACGTTAGTAATTTGTTCGAGACTCCAAGACCACAAGCCATGTTGGACCATTAAATTTATGCCACTAAGATTGACCGTGGACTCACCTTATTCACTTTATAAATTATCTGAAATGAGTTGCCTCGGGAAAATATGAACAACAGCTTGGTCGGTGTTGACAACAAATAATGTTTACGACTACACTCCCCTACTTCTCTCCATGGAGACGTAAACTCTTCTATTTAAACACCTCTCTCTCTCTCTCTCTCTCTCTCTCTGTGTGTGTGTGTGTGTGTGTGTGTGTGTGTGTGTGTGTCTTTGTCTCTCTGTTTTTACCCTTGGACAGTATTAAATTGAGCTATGAGATTTACTCTCTTTTTTAAAACCTTTTTCGGTCTTCTTAGGTGGCTGCTTTATTTCTCGTATACAGATTCTCCATGTTATCTAAACCAGGTTTTCCGATAATAAAATAGTTTTTCATCGTCTTTATTGCATTGGATTGCATGGTCGGCTGGTCATGGAAGTACATGTGCTTGCACATCCCCTAGTTCTCGTTCATGTCGAACTCAGAAAGAATGTACACCACTCAAGGGAAATCTAGATGTTGTGTCGATCGCCATACACTATGGTTGTGCAGGCGTCCTTTCAAGGTGCAGCTCAATGTAGTCTTAATCCATACACACTTTATGGATCTATCAAATGATCTTCGAGGCTTGTTTAGAATGACTTCACATACGCATATGGAACGACGGCCTCGGATTAGTTTTGAGAGTGGTGCACTATATGTGTGCTTTGACGCTCTGTGGTGGTGCAACACTAGTGTGAACTGCACGGCTACTATCTTTCAATCCGATACAAGAGGTAGGGAGCTAGTTCGATCACATGGCTTTTCTAGTCAACGACAAAACAATTTTCCCTCATTGGTTGGGTCCACAGATGATAGACGTCTTACCTGCGACTGCAAGAGAAAATCCTCGTTTTGGCTTTCGTTCGGTCTAACAACGACAATTCGTGTGCCATTACCTATTTGAAGGCTTGTCTTCAATACTAGTATGCCACTGGCGAAATATAGCCTTCACTTGTTGCATTAGGCAGATGGTAGTGAGGCGAAATCGGTGGTAAAATCATGTGCTTCCCCTTCAATGACTAGTTCACTAAATGTTGGTGTATTAGTGTTGCTACCCTGTTGAATGTGTTGTCTTGATGGCCCCATCCATGTACTAATTAAATCAGTTGCTTCTTTTCGGTGGTTTCAATTTAGTAATGCATTTTAAGATTTGCATGTGGTCGTTTAATTAGTGGTGGGATTTAGCGATGTTACTTGGTTTATATTTGCATATTGTTTCGGCCTCGGAGTCTTGAGCTTCACATGAATAAAATGGGTTATGTTTATCAAATGATTCTAAGGCTAGGATAATGATCCTTCCGTTGTATACAAAGTGTATACACGTCGTTACTAATATTTGGTCATATTGCCTTGTAGCTAGTCAGTGACGATAGGCACATATTTCACTCGAGATAGCCCCGACCTTAAACAAATATGGTAGATTATACTCAAGAAAATCAGTAAAATAATAGACTATTTTTTTCTACTTTGTCACCTATCATGTGGTTCATAAGTGCACTGTACTTAGAGCCATCCACATGGCGGGGAGATACTTCAAAGTAACTTCGTCATGTGCAAGCTTATTACCTCAGTCCCTGACCATTAGTCGTATATAGATGTATGATCTTTGCAGTTCCCAGCCTAGAGGTCGGTTCACACACACGCATGCACACACTTTTTGTGAGTCTAATGCCACACCTCATAGGTTAATTATTTTGTTTGGCGAGCATTTGGAGATAAAATCGCTTGGTTAATGCAAATGTGGTGCATGCAAGCACGACTTCGAAATGAGTGGCATCGAGGAAACATCTTTTACGTTGATGGTCAACAAGGCATGGATGGCTCTCCTGGATGGATCGGTCATGGCGAGATACTAGACTTGCTCAATCAAACGCTTAAAATCCATTGACTGGGTGTGCATCGATTGCTGGGCAAAAGGCTGCATCCAATCACATAAGTTTTGCCGGCACAGCCATGGCTGAAGACACACAGCATGGCAGAGGAACTCATTGCATACCACACTCAACCATTCCATTTCTTATCGAGCATGGAAGTACTCACATGTGCTTCAAGGCCGTTGGCCCTCCCCAAAATAAATTTGTTGCAAGGCTCACCATTAGGGTTAGCGAGCAAGTGTTTGTCCTTACGGATGCGGCGAAATAGCATCCAAACACAAATTGTGTCAATAAAAAAGACTAGAGGCCCATAAAGTACCTCAAAGTAGCTCTTAATGATACAATTTTTGTTCTATATAACTTATATAATGCTGAGACAGAGGGAGTGGTTAATTAGGTGAGGGCACATAATGATTTCTCTACTTCCTGCACTAGGTGCTTTTCATTTTAGTATCCTTTTCACATTTTGGGGGTTTAGGGTTCATTAATTAGATTAATATTGTGTAATATACATCCATATAAACATACAGAGGTTTTTTGGCTTTTTTAAACTTCAAATATAATTTTTGAACTACCTGAAATAAAATGCTCCCATGCTCAGTACTTCAAAAGTACACTTTCATCATGCACCCCTCTTTTCAACATAGGTTTAAAAAGGGTATTTATGTCCATCCACACAAAATAAAACAATTAAGGAATTGATCCTCTGGTTTGTTTGCTCATTAGCCACAATGAGCGGTAGAGTGGCAAAAGCGCCTTGGCATATTTGACTCAATACTCTCATGCTCTAGGGAACTAGGCATACATTAACTCTATGTGTTTCTTTACTTTAGACTTGCAATGATAACATCTCTAAGTATAACAAATAACTTGGCTCAATTCAATATGATCGCTCTAACATCATACTCTCAATGTTGTCGGCATCCTTGTTTCAATAACAAAAAAGCCTACAACCAGGAAAACATAATCATCATACAACACTTGAGTTAGTCCTAGAGGCAAGACTAGGAATCATATTTTTACCATTTATTCTTCTATACGTGCTTACGAGTTTTCCTCTGAATCATATATTCAAGAATCATTAGAGTTATAACATAGAATATAAACACTTAATTATAAATTTGGAAATAAATAATACAAATATTATTGCCTTTTAAGGCATATTTCTATCAGTCATCACATACTGCAAATCCTCTTGAATTGATTGGCTCGAGAGCCTCACGTAAGATGTACGGCCCAGCCTGCCCGCGTGGAACTGAACGAGGTAGTCATTGTTGTTGGTGATGCATTGGAGGACCTCAAGGGTAGATGATGTTGGTGATGGGGCACGCATTGTTGAAGAGTGTGGTTCTTGGGTAGTCCATCTATTACAATCGCAGAAATGCCCAAGAAAACATCGTTAGAGCATCTTCAGCTAGACAACCCACTTCCTCCTATACGTCTATGCTGACAACCTGGAAACTGACCGGACCAAAAGAAACGACTCAACTGGACCATTCAAATCCAACCCATTTATTTGGGTTGTCCGATACCCCTCATATCTATCTCATATGTGAGGCATATATGGGACGGTCCGGACACAACGACCATGCCGGATCGGCCCGCACTGGCCCACCCCAATCCCACAAAACCCCAACCTAGAACAACACAGGTGTGCTTGGAAAGAGAAACAAAGGTAAAGCACAGATGTGCTTCACGGTGGAGCACAGAGTACTTCGTCGCAGATCACATGTGTGTGTCACCGTGCAACATAGGTGTACATCGAAAAGGAAAACAAAAGGGAAGCTCATATGTGCTTCATGATGGATCACATGTGTGCTTCGTCGCAGAGCACTTGTGTAGTTCTCCATGAAGCGTACGTGTGCTCCAGCGCTGAAGCACCAGGCCTGTGGTATTTGCGGTGGAGCATATCAAACCGAAAAGGAAAAAGAGCAGAAAAATCAGTGATCCTCTATCCTATCGTCACGTGTTAAACACGAAGATAAACCTCGACACGTGACATTGTCACTTGTCACATACCCAAAGATGTGGGACGATCCAAGGGGTACCCTTAACCAATGATTTCGGTTCATTGAGAGGTTCTGCCCATACGCATTTGATTTTTTTGAGCGATGAACACAAGTTTATTCATCAAACACCACAGTTTGTGGGATACGAGGGCCGTGGGGTTGAGTAAGGCACAGATGCCGCCCTTGAGGTAAATTAAGGGAAAATTTAGCTAGAATATGAGTGTCGTTGTTAGAAACGACGTCCTTCAAAGACAATCTTACTGTTGAAACTCACAGCCCTGGCCCTTATCTGGGTGATGATGGAGCCATAGATGCCTCTTCCGTTCCGGTTGATGTCATCTACTACTTGCTTAGCATCCGAAGCGATGATGATATTTTGGAGAGCTCGATCTTCCGCCAGTGCATATGCTTCTCTGCAAGCAATTGACTCTAGGATAGATGCATCATGTACTCCCGAGATAACCAGTGAAGAACTCCCAAGGTACGTTCCATGTTCATCCCGACGGACTGCTACTGCCGATCCCCTTTTGCAGTATTTAGTGAAGGAAATATGCCCTAGAAGCAATAATAAAGTTATTATTTATTTCCTTAATTCATGATAAATGTTTATTATTCATGCTAGAATTGTATTAAATGGAAACTTAGTACATGTGTGAATACATAGACAAAACATATAGTCCCTAGTATGCCTCTACTTGACTAGCTCGTTAATCAAAGATGGTTATGTTTCCTAACCATAGACATGTGTTGTCATTTGATGAACGGGTCACATCATTAGGAGAATGATGTGATGGACATGACCCATCTGTTAGCTTAGCATTATGATCATGTTAGTTTCATTGCTACTTCTTTCTTCATGACTTATACAAGTTCCTCAGACTATGAGATTATGCAACTTCCGAATATCGGAGGAACACTCTGTGCTACCAAACGTCACAACGTAAATGGGTGATTATAAAGGTGCTCTACGAGTGTCTCTGAAGGTGTTTGTTGAGTTGGCATAGATCGAGATTAGGATTTGTCACTCCGTGTTTCAGAGAGGTATCTCTGGGCCCTCTCGGTAATACTCATCACAATAAGCCTTGCAAGCATTGTGATTAATGAGTTAGTTGCGGGATGAAGCATTTTGACTTTCCGGTAACGAGATTGAACTAGGTATTGAGATACCAACAATCGAATCTCGGGCAAGTAACATACCGATGACAAAGGGAACAACGTATGTTGTTATGCGGTTTGATTGATAAAGATCTTCGTAGAATATGAAGGAACCAATATGAGCATCCAGGTTCCGCTATTGGTTATTGACCAGAGACGTGTCTCAGTCATGTCTACATAGTTCTCGAACCCGTAGGGTCCGCACGCTTAACGTTCGATGACGATTGGTATTATGATTTTATGTGATATGATGTACTGAAGATTGTTCGGAGTCCCGTATGTGATCACGGACATGACGAGGAGTCTCAAAATGGTCGAGACATAAGGATTGATATATTGGACGACTATATTCAGACACCGGAAGTGTTTCGGAGAAGTTTCGGATAAAACGGGAGTGCCGGAGGGTTACCGGAACCCCCCGGGGAACTAATGGGCCTCGATGGGCCCTAGTGGAGAGCGAGAGGGGCCGGCCAGGGCAGGCCACGTGCCTCCTCCCCTTGAGTCCGAATAGGACAAGGAAGGGGGGGCAGCGCCCCCCTTTCCTTCCCCCTCTCCCTCTCCTTCCTTCCCCCTCTCTCCCTTTAGGTGGAAACATACTAGCACTTGGTGTCCTAGTAGGATTCCCCTATTGGGGGCGCGCCCTTAGAGGGCCAGCCAGCCTCCCCCTTGCTCCTTTATATATGGGGACAGGGGGGCACCGTAGAACACACAAGTTGACAATTGTTTTAGCCGTGTGAGGTGCCCCCCTCCACAGATTTCCACCTCGGTCATATCATCGTAGTGCTTAGGCGAAGCCTTGCGCCCGTAACTTGATAATCACCATCACCATGCCGTCGTGCTAAAAAAACTCTCGCTCGACCTCAGCTGGATCTAGAGTT
This sequence comes from Triticum dicoccoides, assembly GCF_002162155.2. NCBI lineage: Eukaryota > Viridiplantae > Streptophyta > Magnoliopsida > Poales > Poaceae > Triticum > Triticum dicoccoides. Next base: position 611,183,112 of record NC_041389.1, read on the forward strand.
CATGGGACGTGACTGAGCTGAACGCGTGCAGATCGCGGAGGTGCCGTACCTTCGGTGCTAGGATCGGTCGGATCGTGAAGACGTACGACTACATCAACCGCGTTGTCATAATGCTCCCGCTTTCGGTCTACGAGGGTACATAGACAACACTCTCCCCTCTTGTTGCTATGCATCTCCTAGATAGATCTTGCGTGATCGTAGGAATTTTTTTGAAATTACCACGTTCCCCAACAGTGGCATCCGAGCCAGGTTTATGCTAGATGTTATATGCACGAGTAGAACACAAAGAGTTGTGGGTGATAATAGTCATACTGCTTACCAGCATTTCATACTTTGATTCGGCGGTATTGTTGGATGAAGCGGCTCAGACCGACATTACGCGTAGGCTTACGCGAGACTAGTTCTACCGACGTGCTTTGCACATAGGTGGGTGGTGAGTGCCTGTTTCTCCAACTTTAGTTGAATCGAATGTGGCTACGACCGGTCCTTGTTGAAGGTTAAAACAACACACTTGACGAAAAATCGTTGTGGTTTTGATGCATAGGTAAGAACGGTTCTTGCTAGAAGCCCGTAGCAGCCATGTAAAACTTGCAACAACAAAGTAGAGGACGTCTAACTTGTTTTTGCAGGGCTTGTTATGATGTGATATGGTCAAGGCATGATGTGATATAAATTGTTGTATGAGATGATCATGTTTTGTAACAAAGTTATCGGCAACTGGCAGGAGCCATATGGTTGTCGCTTTATTGTATGCAATGCAATCGCCATGTAATTGTTTTACTTTGTCACTAAGCGGTAGCGATATTCGTAGTAACAATAGTTGGCGAGACGACGACGATGCTACGATGGAGATAAAGGTGTCGCGCTGGTGACGTTGGAGATCATGATGATGCTTCGGTGATGGAGATCATGAGCACAAGATGATGATGACCATATCATGTCACATTTTTTGATTGCATGTGATGTTTATCCTTTATGCATCTTATTTTGCTTAGAACGTCGGTAGCATTATAAGATGATCCCTTACTAAATTTCAAGGTATAAGTGTTCTCTCTGAGTATGCACCATTGCTACAGTTCATCGTGCCGAGACACCACGTGATGATCGGGTGTGATAAGCTCTACGTTCACATACAACGGGTGCAAGCCAGTTTTGCACACGCAGAATACTCGGATTAAACTTGACGAGTCTAGCATATGCAGATATGACCTCGGAACACTGAGACCAAAAGGTCGAGCGTGAATCATATAGTAGATATGATCAACATAGTGATGTTCACCATCGAAAACTACTCCATCTCACGTGATGATCAGACGTGGTTTAGTTGATTTGGATCACGTGATCACTTAGATGATTAGAGGGATGTCTATCTAAGTGGGAGTTCTTAAGTAACATGATTAATTGAACTTTAATTTATCATGAACTTAGTACCTGATAGTGTTTTGCATGTCTATGTTGTTGTAGATCAATGGCCCGTGCTACCATTCTTTTGAATTTTAATGCGTTCCTAGAGAAAGCTAAGTTTAAAGATGATGGCAGCAACTACACAGACTGGGTCTATAACTAGAGGATTATCCTCATTGCTGCACAGAAGAATTACGTCCTGGAAGCACCGTTGGGTGCCATGCCTACTGCAGATGCCACTGATGACGTTAAGAACGTCTGGCAGAGCAAAGCTGATGACTACTCGATAGTTCAGTGTGCCATGCTTTACGGTTTGGAATCGGGACTTCAAAGATGTTTTGAACGTCATGGAGCATATGAGATGTTCCAAGAGTTGAAGCTAATATTTTAAGCAAATGCCCGAGTTGAGAGATATGAAGTCCCCAACAAGTTCTATAGTAGCAAAATGGAGGAGAATAGTTCTGTCAGTGAACACATACTCAGAATGTCTGGGTACCATAATCAATTGACTCAACTGGGAGTTGATCTTCCAGTTGATTGTGTCATTGAAAGAGTTATTCAATCACTGCCACCAAGCTATAAAGGCTTCATGATGAACTATAATATGCAAGGGATGAACAAGACTATTCCCGAGCTCTTCGCGATGCTAAAGGCCGCGGAGGTAGAAATCTAAAAGGAGCATCAAGTGTTGTTGGTCAATAAGACCACTAGTTTCAAGAAAAAGGGCAAAGGGAGGAAAGGGAACTTCAAGAAGAACGGCAAAAAGGTTGCTGCTCAAGAGAAGAAACCAAAGTCTGGACCTAAACCTGAAACTGAGTGCTTCTACTGCAAAGGGACTGGTCACTGGAAGCGGAACTGCCCCAAGTATTTGGCGGATAAGAAGGATGGCAAAGTGAAAGGTATATTTGATATACATGTTATTGATGTGTACTTAACTAATGCTCGCAGTAGTGCCTGGGTATTTGATACTGGTTCTGTTGCTCATATTTGCAACTCAAAACAGGAGATATGGATTAAGCGAAGATTGGCTAAGGACGAGGTGACGGTGCGCGTGGGAAATGGTTCCAAAGTCGATATGATCGCGGTCGGCACGCTACCTCTACATCTACCATCGGGATTAGTTTTAGACCTGAATAATTGTTATTTGGTGCCAGCGTTGAGCATGAACAATATATCTAGATCTTGTTTAATGCGAGACGGTTATTCATTTAAATCATAGAATAATGGTTGTTCTATTTATATGGGTAATATCTTTTATGGTCATGCACCCCTGTTGAGTGGTCTATTTTTATTGAATCTCGATAGTAGTGATACACATATTCATAGTGTTGAAGCCAAAAGATTGAAGTTTAATAATGATAGTGCAACTTATTTGTGCAACTGCCGTTTGGGTCATATCGGTGTAAAGCGCATGAAGAAACTCCATGCTGATGAACTTTTGCAATCACTTGATTATGAATCACTTGGTGGTTGCGAACCGTGCCTTATGGGCAAGATGACTAAAACTCCGTTCTCCGGAACAATGGAACGAGCTACTGACTTGTTGGAAATAATACATACCAATGTATGTGGTCAAATGAGTATTGATGCTCGTGGTGGGTATCGTTATTTTCTTACGTTCACAGATGATTTGAGCAGATATGGTTATATCTACGTAATGAAGAATAAGTCTAAAACATTTGAAAAGTTCAAAGAATTTTAGGGTGAAGTGGAAAAATCATTGTAACAAGAAAAATAAAGTTTCTACAATCTGATCGTGGAGGAGAATACTTGAGTTACGAGTTTGGTCTTCATTTGACACAAGATGTGATAGTTTTACAATTAATGCCACCTGGAACACCATGGCGAAATGGTGTGTCCGAACGTCGTAACCGTACTTTATTAGATATGGTGCGATCTATGTTGTCTCTTACTGATTTACCGCTATCGTTTTGGGGTTATGCTCTAGAGACGGCTGCATTCACTTTAAATAGGGCACCATCAAAATCCATTGAGACGACGCCTTATGAACTGTATTTTGGCAAAAAACCAAAGTTGTCGTTTCTTAAAGTTTGGAGTTGCGATGCTTATGTGCAAAAGATTCAACCTGATAAGCTAAAACCCAAATCGGAGAAGTGCGTCTTCATAGGATACCCAAAGGAAACTGTTGGGTACACCTTCTATCATAGATCAGAAGGAAAAATCTTTGTTGTTAAGAATGGATCCTTTCTAGAGGAGTTTCTCTCGAAAGAAGTGTGTGGGAGGAAAGTAGAACTTGATGAGGTAACTATACCTTCGCCCTTATTGGAAAGTAGTTCATCACAGAAATCGGTACCCGTGATTCCTACACCAATTAGTGAGGAAGCTAATGATGATGATCATGAAGCTTCAGATCAAGTTACTACCAAACATCGTAGGTCTTCCAAAGTAAGATCCGCACTAGAGTGGTATGGTAATCTTGTTCTGGAAGTCATGTTACTAGACCATGATGAACCTACGAACTATGTGGAAGCGATGATGAGCCCAGATTCTGCGAAATGGCTTGAAGCCATGAAATCTGAGATGGGATCCATGAGAACAAAGTGTTGACTTTGGTGGACTTGCCCGATGATCCCCAAGCCATAGAAAATAAATGTATTTTTAAGAAGAAGACTGACATAGACGGTAATGTTACTGTTTACAAAGCTCGACTTGTTGCGAAAGGTTTTCGAAAAGTTCAAGGAGTTGACTACGATGAGACTTTCTCACCCGTAGTGATGCTTAAGTCTGTCCGAATCATGTTAGCAATTGTTGCATTTTATGATTATGAAATTTCACAAATGGATGTCAAAACTGCATTCCTGAATGGATTTCTGGAAGAAGAGTTGTATATGATGCAACCGGAAGGTTTTGTCGATCCAAAGGATGCTAACAAAGTGTGCAAGCTCCAGCGATCCAGTTATGGGCTGGTGCAAGCCTCTCGGAGTTGGAATAAACGCTTTGATAATGTGATCAAAGCATATGGTTTTATATAGACTTTTGGAGAAGCATGTATTTACAAGAAAGTGAGTGGGAGCTCTTTAGCATTTCTAATCTTATATGTAGATGACATATTGTTGATTGGAAATGATATAGAATTTCTAGATAGCATAAAGGGATACCTGAATAAGAGTTTTTCTATGAAAGACCTCGGAGAAGCTGCTTACATATTGGGCATCAAAATCTATAGAGATAGATCAACACGCTTAATTGGACTTTGACAAAGCACATACCTTGATAAAGTTTTGAAGAAGTTCAAAATGGATCAATCAAAGAAAGACTTCTTGCCTGGGTTACAAGGTGTGAAATTGACTCAGACTCAATGCCCGACCACTACAGAAGATAGAGAGAAAATGAAAGTCATTCCCTATGCTTCAGCCATAGGTTCTATCGTGTATGCAATGCTGTGTACCAGACCAGATGTATGTCTTGCTATAAGCATAGCAGGGAGGTACCAAAGTAATCCTAGAGTGGAGCACTGGACAGTGGTCAAGAACATCCTGAAATACTTGAAAAGGACTAAGGATATGTTTCTTGTTTATGCAGATGAAAAAGAGCTTGTCGTAAATGGTTACGTCGATGCAAGCTTTGACACTGATCCGGATGACTCCAAGTCTCAAACCAGATACGTATTTTTATTGAATGGAGGAGTTGTCAGTTGGTGCAGTTTCAAGGAGAGCGTCATGGCGGGATATACGTGTGAAGCGGAGTACATTGCTGCTTCGGAAGCAAGAAATGAAGGAGTTTGGATGAAGGAGTTCATATCCGATCTATGTGTCATACCTAGTGCATCGGGTCCAATGAAAATCTTTGGTGACAATACTGGTGCAATTGCCTTGGCAAAGGAATCCAGATTTCACAACAGAACCAAGCACATCAAGAGACGCTTCAATTCCATCTGTCATCAAGTGTCGGAAGGGAACATAGAGATTTGCAAGATACACATGGATCTGAATGTTGCGGACCCCTTGACTAAGCCTCTTCCACGAGAAAAACATGATCATCACCAAAGCTCCACGGGTGTTAGAATCATTACTATGTAATCTAGATTATTGACTCTAGTGGAAGTGGGAGACTGAAGGAAATATGCCCTAGAGGCAATAATAAAGTTATTGTTTATTTCTATAATTCATGATAAATGTTTATTATTCATGCTAGAATTGTATTAACTGGAAACTTAGTACATGTATGAATACATAGACAAAACATATAGTCCCTAATATGCCTCTACTTGACTAGCTCGTTAATCAAAGATGGTTATCTTTCCTAACCACAGACATGTGTTGTCATTTGATGAACGGGATCACATCATTAGGAGAATGATGTGATGGACATGACCCATCTGTTAGCTTAGCATTAAGATTGTGTTAGTTTCATTGCTACTGCTTTCTTCATGACTTATACAAGTTCCTCAGACTATGAGATTATGCAACTCCCGAATATCGGAGGAACACTTTGTGTGCTACCAAACGTCACAATGTAAATGGGTGATTATAAAGGTGCTCTACAGGTGTCTCCGAAGGTGTTTGTTGGGTTGGCATAGATCGAGATTAGGATTTGTTACTCCGTGTTTCGGAGAGGTATCTCTGGGCCCTCTCGGTAATACTCATCACTATAAGCCTTGCAAGCATTGTGACTAATGAGTTAGTTGCAGGATGAAATATTATGGAACGAGTAAAGAGACTTGCCGGTAACGAGATTGAACTAGGTATTGAGATACCGACAATCGAATCTCGGGAAAGTAACATACCGATGACAAAGGGAACAACGTATGTTGTTACGTGGTTTGACCGATAAAGATCTTCGTAGAATATGTAGGAACCAATATGAGCATCCAGGTTCCACTATTGGTTATTGACCGGAGACGTGTCTCGGTCATGTCTACATAGTTCTCGAACCCGTAGGGTCCGCATGCTTAACGTTTGATGACGATTGGTATTATGAGTTTATGTGATATGATGTACCGAAGATTGTTCAGAGTCCCGGATGTGATCATGGACATGACGAGGAGTCTCTAAATGGTCGAGACATAAAGATTGATATATTGGACGACTCTATTCGGACACCGGAAGTGTTCTGGAGAAGTTTCGGATAAAACCGAACTGTTGGAGGGTTACCGGAACCCCCCGGCGAACTAATGGGCCTCGATGGGCCCTAGTGGAGAGAGAGAGAGGGGCCAGCCAGGGCCGGCCGTGCGGCCCCTCCCCTTGAGTCCGAATAGGACAAGGAAGGGGGGGCCTTTCGTTCCCCCTCTCCCTCTTCTTCCTTCCCCCTCTCTCCCTTTAGGTGGAAACCTACTAGGACTTGGAGTCCTAGTAGGATTTCCCTATTGGGGGCGCGCCCTTGGAGGGCCGGCCGGCCTCCCCCTTGCTCCTTTATATACGGGGGCAGGGTGGCTCCCTAGAGCACACAAGTTCACAATTGTTTTAGCCGTGTGCGGCTCCCCCTCCACAGATTTCCACCTCGGTCATATCGTCGTAGTGCTTAGGTGAAGCCCTGCACTGGTAACTTCATCATCACCATCACCACCCATCGTGCTGACAAAACTCTCCCTCGACCTCAGCTGGATCTAGAGTTCGTGGGACGTCACCGAGGTGAACGTGTGCAGATCGCGGAGGTGCCGTACCTCCGGTGCTAAGATCGGTCAGATCGTGAAGACGTATGACTACATCATCCGCGTTGTCATAACGCTTCTGCTTTCGGTCTACGAGGGTACGTAGACAACACTCTCCCCTCTTGTTGCTATGCATCTCCTAGATAGATCTTGCGTGATCTTAGGAATTTTTTTGAAATTAGTGCGTTCCCCAACATTTAGGTGTGCCTGCATCCACATGGATCGTTGCAAATCCTAGCGGCGGGGCCTTAGGCCGCACACTCATGCTCGGCAGCTGCTGATTTGCGCCCCCAGTCTGCGGTAAGGGTTGATGTTCCTTGATAGTTTCTAACTCCGCCATATACCTGTTGATAAAAGCATGAGTTGCATGGGGGCTCTGAAAATCACCTTCACGTATGACCTTTCTACGCGCAGTCCATATTGCCCATAGAGTGACTGCTAGCTTCACGAAAACATCATGCGATAACAGCTGGATCATGGAAAAGAGCCAAGGTTTCGCTAATGGTTCTGTAGACGACCTCACCTGCTCCGCAAGTTCATTGTCCACAAGGGACCAAATGCAGCATGACATGGTACAGTCTAGGAGGGAGTGCCTCCATGAATCATGGGCTCCGCATAGTCCACACGAGCTGCTGGTTGCCATATTACGATGTTCCCTGACATCCTCGATTGGAAGCGAATGTCGCGCTAGTCTCCACAGAAACATCAGTATTCTTCCTAGCACTTGGACTCACCATAGCGATTTCCATGAGCTTCTCTCTTGCATTGTGTAGGATGTCCCTGTTGATTCATCAAGCCACGCCTCCCGTCGATCCTTTGTTGTGACCAACATTTTGTAGGCTGAACGGACCGAGAAGAGTCCATTTCTCTCGGAGTTCAATGACCAAAGTTCTGAAACAACTCTAGTACATAGCGGATGCCAATGACAGATGGTATGTCAATTGGAAGCATTACCTGCTGGAGGCCATGCAAGTACCCACTAGTCGTCATCAGGTCTATCAATTCCTACATGGTTTGAGGCGGATCATTTATCAAGCACCCATACGATCTCATCATCTCGTCCCTTGGCAACCAATTGTCGTTCCACATATTGGTGGCTATGCCGTCGCCAATTCATCGGATTAAGCCTTGTTTCAAAATGTCCTGTCCTATGATGATAGGCCTACAAATTTGGCTGGGGCGGCCACCAAGCTCTGCATCAAGTGTTGTTGTCGTGAGGAAGTAGACGCCTTTGAGTATCTGAGAACTAAGAGAATCTGGGTATTGCATTATTCGCCAAGCTTGTCTAGCAAGCAAGGCTAAGTTGAACAACTCAAAATCCTTGAATCCAAAACCTCCCATGTCCTTCCATACAACCCAAGCAAGTTTTCTCTTGCCGTCTCTACTGCCCCACCAGAATTTCCGGATCAACATATTTAAGTGTTCGCACAAACCTCTTGGGAGTTTAAAGCAGGACATAGATTACACAGAAACTGCTTGTGCTACTGCTTTGACCAATACCTCTTTCCTAGTTGTTGCCCAAACACATTTGATGAGTGAGAAATCTTTCACCGACTGTGGACTTAAATGTTCCTTTCGGCCCGGAGGTAAAGAAATGGCCCGTTGTGTATAGTACAACCCACTAGGATCATCCGCTTATCCGCCTCATCTCCGTCGTTCTCCCCACACTCCCGACTCCAAGATCCCCAATTTCACCATGGCGGCGGCGTAGGGACAACCAGCAGACATTTCTGTGCCTCCTCCGAATAAGCAGCCTTCTTCTCCCTACCACCAGTGCAGCAAATTGTGCACCGTCTCTCCCCCTCCCTCGTACCATAGTAATCCCAAACCAAAGAAAATGGTTGGAGGGCGCTGCACGGACGCCTCCGCCAAAACGGAGCATCCGCACATGCAGGTGGCGGAGACGGAAGCAGCAGCCTTCATACGTGTGGGGGCGGCGCCGCCGGGCATGCCGGCGACTGTCTGAGCGCGCTGCCGGAAGACCTCCTCGACGCCATCATGTCACGCCTCAAGGCCTTGCAGATGGTGCGGACATGCTTGCTGTCAACAAGGTGGAGGCACCTCTGGCGCGTCGTGCTTTGCCTCAACGTCGACGAGGAGGATACCGGCGCCTACAACAATTTCGACAACTTCACCAGCAACCTTCTGCGCGTCCATGACATCCACTTCTGGAGGACTTACGGCTGCACGCCTCCAGGACTTTTGACCGTTGGGTCAGCCGCGCCATAGGCCAAGGCGTGGCATGGCCTTGCAGGCTCAAAAGGTTGCATCTCTTCAGCCTGCTAAGATCTCTTACAATCCCCTAGCAATTGAAATCAACTTTCACATGGTATTCTCCGGCTTAATTGATGACGTGGTCAAGAAAGAATCCCGCCAATTCCTCTTGAATTGCTTTCATGCGATCTTGTGGTAGGAGTTCATTCCGCATCTGCCACGTCTAATTTGAAGAAGGGGGTTAATACATATATATGAATGAAACTCAACAGAAATGATGGTGTAATAAAATGAAATTGTGAATATTATTGCTTACGCACTTCATATTGTCTTTTAGAGTAGCCCCGCTTATTTTTCAAAGTCGCATTGTAGATGAACTCGCACACGTAGTATCCACAATAATTATTCCCTTGTTCCTGCCACAAGCACTTTACGAGAAATAGAGGTCAATCAAACTGATAATGAAGCATTATAAATGGCATTGATGAAAGTATAGCTATAGAATCAACGGGAGATGCGCGCAACTAGCTAGCTAGTAGTACTTACTTTCGGGTATGTATATCGCAACTCCTTCGACAGTCCCGGAGCTTCTGCGGTGAACTGTTTTCAAACCCTGCAAGACAAAGAAAATAATAATTATTACTTGAGATATCAGTAAATGAACAAAAAGTTGCCGATATGGTGTGATAATGATCGATTGAACTTACTTTTTGAGCATTTTAGTCATGTCCACATAGGTTTCGGGATCTTTTTGTCTGGAGTCTAAGACGGTTACTAGTCCCTGCTCAAGCTTAATCTCCAGAAGAACATAGTGGAAGCTGCGCATGCATGCATAACTCATCAATTAGATTACTATAACCTCGCTCGATTAATAAGGGAAACCGAATATGCACACGACAGTAACACTCACTCGAAGTTGTAAGGAAAGTGTATGGTATCTTTGTCTTGATTTTTGATCAACGATTGTAGCAAGTTGGCCTCGGCCTCTTAGGCGTGCTTTTTAACCTGAATTTCATCTATGATATTTGTGTTAATGAACCCAATATCATACATTTCTTGTTTTCTGCACTCGACGATCTTCAATATGCATAATATAGAAAGGATAATTAATTATAAATACATGCAATGAAAGAGCTGACCTATATATAGAGACTTAATGACAGAAATAATACTTACAGACAGTAGCAAAAGACCGTTAATTTATCGAGGTCCTTTTAATTGAAGAACTCGAAGAAATCCTCAAATGGAACAGGAAACAGATCAATTCCAACGAGGTCGTGCTCCTCTTTAATTCTCAGATACAAAGTATTCGTCCCCCCAGACTCTCTGCAGGTTTTCATGTACCAATTATGGAATCTTCGCATCATCATTGTTAGAGATTTTTCATCTTTGACGAGAGAAGCTTCCCGTACTCGTATCTGTGTTCGACCACCTCCATGAAATCAAAATTTACATCGTCAGGCAGGTAATCTGCAAGATTGCTATAACCGGGCACCGTGCCCGGAGCATTAGCAACAATGTCGCCGCTAGACACATTGAGCGGGGGGCACAATTGATTTGCTTGTTCGCCGAGATGGGCAATTTTTTCCGCAGCTGCTCGTTCTTTTGACCTTTGATGTCTGACAGTACTTCTCGACTGCTCCGCTTCGAGATATGCCTTTTCAGTAATGCGCTCATAGTTGGTTTTTGGTAGAGACTTTGGTGGTTTCCTTAGGGCATCGATAGTGCGCTTTCCTTTCACCGGATCTACCTTCTCCTCCGGAGGTGGATGTCTCTTTGCTTTCAACCCTTCAAAGAAGTCCTCCACTTCGGTCCGCACGATCTTCGCGTTTTCCTCCTCGGTCCTCTCATACGGTAACTTCTCTAGAGGCTTGAGAGAAGGACCGTATCTGTATTGCTCCCCGCCTCTGGTTGTACTGCTAGACGCCGGAGCAGACGGAACGGCTGCAGCGTCTGTCTTCTTTCGTGCTTCCTTACGAGGCGTAGGAGAAGGACTACGATGCTCCGGAGTAGCTGGGGGCGGCGGGTCTCTTCCTCCCTTGCTGGCGAGGCGGAGAAGGAGGAGGCTGCTGGCTGCTCGGGCGCGCCGGCGCAGGCGGAGAAGGAAGCGGAGTGCCGCCACGCGCCGGAGAAGGAGGCCGAGTGCCCTGATCATCACTCGCCAGAGGAGGAGGAGGTGGAGGAGGCGGAGTGCCCTAACTCACCGGAGGAGGAGGAGGAGGCGGAGGCGTCCAGTTTGGAAGGTTGACGAGCTCCTTCCGCCATAAGCATGGAGTCTTCAGAGCAGAACCCAGCCTAGTCCCCCCCTTCACCGGTAGGGTGGTCAAGCTGGAGGTCCTCAAATCCCTCCGTTATTTCATCCACCATCACCCTAGCATATCCTTCTGGAATCGGCCGGCAGTGAAAAGTTGCACCGGGTTCAGTAGGATAAACAGAGCCAACACCCGCCTTGACCTTCAAATTCATCCATTGCATCATAATGTGGCAATTTTGAGACTCCATGATAGCATCCACGGGATAGCTGGCAGGAGCCGTCAAGACATGCTCTGGCTGAAGCATCTCGGTGGAAGCCATGCTGCTTCTCCACTGAGATGGCGGGGTAGCTTCGGGGGAAGCTTCGGCAGTTCGTTTGCTGCGATTTGCTTATCGTTCCTCTATCGCTTGTACCCTTGCATGCAGCGCCTGCAGTTGGGTCTGCTGCACTTTTGTCCTCCTCTCCTCGCATTTGTAACCGCCTACATCCGGAAAACCAGCATTCCACGGAATGGAGCCTGGCGTGCCTCGTGTCCATCCAGGGTGCTCAGGATTCCCGAGGGCCATTGTGAGCTCGTCGTTCTCTCTGTCTAGAACGAACGTCCCTTGCTCCGCTGCATCGATATAGTGCTGAAGCCTCTTGACTGGAATTTCCAATTGCTCGTCTGTCCAAATGCACTTCCCTGATACAGGGTCTAAGGTTCCGTCAGCCCCGAAGAACCAAGTCCAGCATCGGTCTGGCCAATTCATTGTCTTTGGTTCGATCCCTTTATCAACCAGATCATTCCCAGCCTTGGCCCACTTAGGCCGGGCTATGAGGTAGCCACCTGACCCCGTGCGATGGTGAAGCTTCTTCTTCGCAGCATTTTGCTTGTTTGTCGCCGACATCTTCTTACTCTTTTTCGATGTCTTGTGGGCCACAAATGCGGGCCAGTGATCTCTGATCTTCTCATATTAGCCCTTGAATTCTGGTGTCTCTTTTTTGTTGACAAACCTATTCAGGTCTTTCTTCCACCTCCTGAATAGGTCTGCCATCTTCTTAAGAGCAAAAGACTGGATTAATTACTCTTTAACTAGCTTCTCCGGATCATCCTGTGGCGGTAGGGTGAAATTTGACTTCAGCTCAGTCCAAAGATCATTTTTCTGCATATCATTGACATAAGACACCTCAGGGTCTTCGTTCTTAGGCTTATACCATTGGTGGATGCTGATCGGGATCTTGTCCCTAACCAGAACCCCACACTGAGCAACAAATGTGTTCTTTGTCCGGATGGGTTCAATCGGTTGGCCGTCACGCGCGATTGCTATGATCTCAAACCTTTCATCCGAGCTCAACTTTTTCTTCGGGCCTCGTCTATTTACTGAAGTTGTGCTCGATCCGGAGGGCTAGAAAAAAGAACAAAGATGAGAGTTAATTAATATGTGTACATACCAAAACAATGAATGCATCAATTAGGTAGTCAACACAAGCTTAGCTAATATATATATACCTGGCCGGACTCGGTTCGGTCACCGGAGCCGTCATCACGGTCTCCTTCTTGCACCGTCAGTGGGTAATCGGAGCCGTCCTCACGGTCTACTTCTTGCACCGGCATTGGGTCATCGGAGCCATCATAATCATAGCCAGCTGCTTCTTCACCCTCTCCTTCCAAACCATCGGTGTCGTTGAGAAACAACGAGCAGACGACATCACTTCCTTGTGCTATTATGTCCCCCAACAACGCTTCTTGTGCTTCGTCTCGGGGGGTCACTACAAGAAATATGTCAACTAGTGACCTTCTGTCAGTGACCCTAGAAGAATTGGTCATAGATCTATGACCATTTCAGACCAATTGGTCAAAAGATGTTCGGGGGACTCCAAACCCTAAACCATTGCGACCATTTTGGTAAGAAAGGTCGTAATTTCCTTACACGAAATGGTCACAAAGCAAACAGTGCTAGTCCGCTGCCTTATTTCTAGTTGTTAATGACCAATATAGATGGTCATAGCCTTGTAGATTGTGGTGGGTTGTGATGACTAGGCGCCATCTCATCAGTTTTGCCTATGTGTCATGTCCATGTGGCAGTTTTTGCCCTAGGTTGTGAAGCAACCTATATTTCTGTCGTTCCCAAAATTCCCAAAAAAATCTCATAAATTCTTTGGGTCATATCTTCGTCAAATATGTAAAAAACCTTCCTTGCCTAGTTCAAAAATAATTTGAAAATATTCATTTTCCTATTCTATTCAGAGCAGCACTTTGTGAAGGAAGTACCACTTTGGCATGTCCAAATGGTATCCATTTTCTACAGTGCTTTCCTATGCCCAAATAACCATCCTCCACCAAATGCCAGCTCAATCCATTCATTATTTTGAGCCCAGCTTCAACATTCATATTTATGTCCAGTGTGGTACTTTGTAAAGCAAGTACCACCTAGGCTCCTTCTTTTGAGGTGAAAATTTGTGAAGACGGTCTTCTTAGTAACTGATCATCCTCAGCCAAAACTCAAGCCCATTAGCCATGTGCATTTCCCGTACCGCAAATCAAACACTTGGCTGCTTATTCATGTTTGAGTATCGATCGGTCTCCTCGTGAGAATCTTATGTTGTGATTTTCTTCGTAACACCTACCTGGGGAGTGCCCAACCCACTAGACATGCCTAGGCCGCCTAGAACACATGGCAACGCCACGCTCACGCGGTGACCACGTGGCGGGCATGCGAGCTTACGCGCTCTAGAGTTGGGGCTCTCGGCCACTGTCCAAACCTCGATGTCTCGCCATCAAACCATGTATTTCTGATTAAATAAATACTTATTTACCTAGAAATGATTTTTGGAAAAAATAAAGATTAAACTATGAGGCAGATGCAGTTCAAATTTGACCAGCTTCCAACTGAATCGACGGGAATTTGTCTTTTTCACCAGAGGTGGATCAAAAATTTTGACACCCAACCATTTTGTCAATTGTGGATTAAATATGGCCTAGTATTTTATAGAATTGATTAGGTCCAATTTTGCAACAAATATATGGTAGGTCCTTCACAAAAAAACTCATTTCAGGCACTCGGAAAATGGAAAATGGTTTTTTCGTCCAAAGAAAATGAAAAGTTCCTTAGGCAACATTGTTTTCCATTCCAACATGCACCCTTGTGCACAATATGAGATCATTTGAACAAACTATGCCATGAATGTGGCCATAAGATTGATCATTTGGCTTGAAAGCCATGAATCTTCACATTTGATAGCTCATTTCTGAGAACACTTTTTTAAAATAATTACCGTATTACAAGTTTTTTATTTTTTTTGGAAACTTGGTCACATATAATGACACAATGCAAAGGTTTTCCAATTTTTTGATTTTTTTTGAATTTTTTATGCCCGTTTCAAAATGCGGTCAAAACGGTTGGCTTGACCGTTCCTAGCTAGTGGTTGAATCTTGGAAAACTTTTGATGTTTCTTTGATTAGATAGATACTTATGTACCTAGAAATGATTTTTGGAAAAAATAAATTGCAAACAATGAGGCAGCTGCAGTTCAAATTTGACCCGCTTCCAACTGAATCGGCGGGAATTTGTCTTTTTCATCAGAGATGGATCAAAACTTTTGACACCCAACCATTTTGTCAATTGTGCATTAAATATGTCCTAGTATTTTATAAAAATGATTTGGTACAATTTTGCAACAAATATATGGTAGGTCCTTCACAAAAAAACCTCATTTTGGGCACTCAAAAATGGAAAATGAATTTCCCGTGCAAAGAAAATGAAAACTCCCTTTGGCAACATTGTTTGGAATTCCAAGATGCACCCTTGTGCACAATATGAGATCATTTGAACAAACTATGCCATGAATGTGGCCATAAGATTGATCATTTGGCTTGAAAGACATGAATCTTCACACTTGATAACTCGTTTCCATGAACACTTTTTTAAAATAATTATCATATTACAAGTTTATAATTTTTCCTGGTAACTTGGTCACATATAATGACGCAATGCGAAGGTTTTCCATTTTTTTGATTTTTTTTGAATTTTTTATGCCCGTTTCAAAATGCGGTCAAAACAGCGGGCTTGACCGTTCCTAGCTAGTGGTTGAATCTTGGAAAACTTTTGATGTTTCTTTGATTAAACAGATACTTATGTACCTAGAAATGATTTTTGAAAAAAATAAATAGCAAACTATGAGGCAGCTGCAATTCAAATTTGACCCGCTTCCAACTGAATCGGCGGGAATTTGTCTTTTTCATCAGAGGTGGATCAAAACTTTTCACACCAAACCATTTTGTCAATTGTGCATTAAATATGTCCTAGTATTTTATAAAAATGATTTGGTACAATTTTGCAAAAAATATATGGTAGGTCCTTCACAAAAAAACCTCATTTCGGGCACTCGAAAAATGGAAAATGAATTTTCCGTGCAAAGAAAATGAAAACTCCCTTTGGCAACATTTCCAAGATGCATCCTTGTGCACAATATGAGATCATTTGAATAAACTATGCCATGAATGTGGCCATAAGATTGATCATTTGGCTTGAAAGCCATGAATCTTCACACCTGATAGCTCGTTTCCATGAACACTTTTTAAAAATAATTACCATATTACAAGTTTATAATTTTTCTTGGTAACTTGGTCACATATAATGACGCAATGCGAAGGTTTTCCAATTTTTTAATTTTTTTTTGAATATTTTATGCCTATTTCAAAATGGGGTCAAAACGGCGGGAATGACCGTTCCTAGCTAGTTGTTGAATCTTGGAATTTTTTTGGTGTTTCTCTGATTAAATAGATACTTATGTACCTAGAAATGATTTTTGGAAAAAATAAAGAGCAAACTACGAGGTAGCTACAGTTCAAATTTGACCCGCTTCCAGCTGAATCGACGGAAATTTGTCTTTTTCACCAGAGGTGGATCAAACCTTTTGACACCCAACCATTTTGTCAATTGTGCATTAAATATGTCCTAGTATTTTAGAAAAATGATTTGGTACAATTTTGCAACAAATATATGGTAGGTCCTTCACAAAAATAGGCACTCGGAAAATGGAAAATGATTTTTTTAAATAAAATGAAAACTTCCTTAGGCAACATTGTCTGTCATTCCAAGATGCACCCTTGTGCACAATTTGAGATCATTTGAACAAACTATGTCATGAATGTGGCCATAAGATTGATCATTTGGCTTGAAAGCCATGAATCTTCACACTTGATAGCTCGTTTCTGAGAACAATTTTTAAAATAATTTCCGTATTACAAGTTTATTATTTTTTCTAGTAACTTGGTCACATATAATGATATAATTCGAAGGTTTTCTAATTTTTTGATTTGTTTTGAATTTTTTATGCCTGTTTCAAAATTCGGTCAAAACGGCGGGCATGGCCGTTCCTAGCTAGTGGTTGAATATTGGAAAAGTTTTGGTGTTTCTCTGATTAAGTAGATACTTATGTACCTAGAAATGATTTTTGGAAAAATTAAAGAGCAAGCTATAAGGCAGCTGCAGTTCAAACTTGACCCGCTTCCAGCTGGATCGGCGAAAATTTGTCTTTTTCACCAGAGGTGGGTCGAAACTTTCGACACCCAACCATTTGATCAATTGTGTATTAAATATATACTATTATTTTAGAAAATTGATGGAGTCCAATTTTGCAACAAATATTTGATAGCTTCTTCACAAAAGAACCAATTTTTGCCACTCGAAAAATGATTAAAAATAGCTAAAAAGATAAAAAATGCATACAAATTGGTGCTCATCCATAAAATGTGGTCTAACTTTAGTGAAAATTTGTGTGGTGCCCTTTTGCAAAATATTTTTGATTATTGCTTCACAAAATCCTTCTCTTTTTAGGACTTGAAAACTATTTTAAATCAATGATTTTTCCAACCAATCAGAACTCTTCTCACGGATCACCCCATTGTAGCTGATCTGAACCGTCCATATCCAAAAGATCCAACACCTTCGACGCCTCTCACCCCATTGTAGCCCAACCCAAACCCTAGCAGCCCGAGGCCGCCTCTCTCTCCCCCAGAACACACCCGCCGCCGCCTCTCTCTCTTCCCCCCTCCCCGATCCAGATCGACGATGACGGCCCACCGTCGCCGCCCCCTCCTTCCTCATCCCGCCGCCGCCTCTCTCTCCCACCCACCCCGATCCATCCCCTCCCTTTGTCTCTCACATCACCTCCGCACGCATCCCCTCCCCTGGCGGGATTTGTCGCCCCCTTCCTCTGTCTC
>NC_041389.1:611201311-611206724 GCF_002162155.2 Triticum dicoccoides
ACCCATAGTCGCCACCGCCGTCGCAACCCAAACCCTCTTCCTCCCACCCTGATCCGCTGTCACCCCCACCGCCTACGACCCAGATCGAGCAAGCGAGGCGGTGCTTCCAGACCCGCGACGACGGCAGAGGGACAGGGCCGGCGGCGTGTGCCAGATCTGCGCCGACGACCTAGGCACCACGCTCGAAGGCAAGGTCTTCAGCGCAACCCCCCAACCCCATCCACCCCCACCCACCCACCACAGCAACAAGGGCAAGTGTGCATCAACATCAGACGACTCGTCCTAGATTGTGATTCGCGGAGGCGTTTCTCGGCGGCCAGATGAGCTCCCGGATGGCTGGATCGGTCCTCCTCCGTTGCGCTGGCGCTGGCGCAAACCGCCTCTTCGCCACCACGGCGACGTCCCCGGGGGCCAGGACCTCCCTCGCCGGCGGCAAGGGCGCGTTGGTGCGGATGATGTCCACTTCCGCGGCCTCGGAGGTGGTCATGGCGGAGGCGACCAAGGGCGATGGTTAGAAGAAGAAGGTGGCGATCAACAGCTACTTGGGGGATCGAGCAGTCGAAGAAGCTGGTGCGTGAGGAAGGCACCGAGTGGAAGTGGTCTTGCTTCAGGGTACGCTCTTCCCTTGCTTCCTCTGCTCTGCTTTTCCCGTTTCGGTTCCGTCGCCGGCGACGGGTCGCCAAATGGGAGCGCGCGTGCGGTCAATGTGCGCTGTAATTTTATTTACTTGTTGCGCCGCCGCTGTGTGTGATTCATTAGTTGGTTTCGCTGCCGCAGCCATGGGGGACGTACACCGCGGACATGTCGATCGATCTGACCAAGCACCACGTGCCCAACACGATGCTCGACAAGATCGCCTACTACACCGCCAAGTCCCAGCGCTTCCCCACCGAAATCTTCTTCCAGGTACACGCACTTCCTGGTCTGGCGCCCCTGCTACATGCACGAGTGCAAGCGTCACGTGGCCGTGAGTAGGCCAGTTCCACGCCAACAAGATGAACCTGGGCACTGCAACTACCTATGTGAACACGCGATTCTTCTTCCTGATTCGATTTGGTGTTGATTTGATTGATTCCAGATGCATCTAATTCTTCTTCTCAGGTACTCTTCTGTTGATGAACTTCCTCCACACCTGCAGTGACAAGAAAACACTGAAGAAGTGGTTCTTCATCGACAAGACAGTTGGCTAAGAAAATCCAGCTGAAAGAGAGACAACCATCGTACCTGCCTGAGAAAGATCCTGCCTACAGTGCATGGATGGTAAGGTTTGTTTCATGATTCGGTTTTGGGTTATGTAGTAAGCAGTAGTCTAGTTACAATGCCTCTTCTGAAGAAAGACATGCAGATATCCGTCTTGTGTTGCATGCCTATGAAGCGTATCTGTTGTCAATGCTATCCGTCTTGGCACATGTCTTCTCGCCTGGCCCTGCATGTGGTATGCTTGCTAGTTCCTTCTACTGGCATCCCCATCTCTCACCACCATTGCGTAGATAGATTAGCAGGATTAGCTCACTGGAGACTACTAGAGAGCATACCGAGCTCACATTTTCAGATTTGTTGTGTGCATAAACAGATTTTACTTAAAAGCTCCCTGTAACCTTTTGTTTCATTGGTCAATCACGATAGCAGCGATGCCGGGGGAGCTCCCCTACACACCTATGCATTCTAATTGTCACATACATGTATCTAGTTCTCCTCATAAAATATTTGCATGCATGACAAAGCTCTAACGCGTACACTGTCATGCTTACTTAGATTAGAAGCATTCTGTACAAGACAAACTACTATATGCTAGTCTTACTTACACTCTATGTGGGGCAATCTCATTTAATTTTCTAGCATGTTTAATTTAACATTCTAATATATTTCTTTGAAACAATAGTCTAGCATAACTTATTAACTTCATTTTTTTAAAACAGATAATACATATTGAATTATTCATATTAATCTAAAATAATAACCAAACAACTACAGGACTGTGCATTAGTAGCATGCATGTGTGACTTCGTTTTTGGTGTGTTCTGCTTGCAGGTCATTGTTGTGAAGGCCCCACAGGAAGGCGTCGAGGATTTGGCACAAGGCCGGTGATCGAGTCTATGCTCTCTCCTCCATGGAAAGACCTATGTTCAGCTTGCTTGACTGAACAGTGTGTGTGGAACAGATTCTTGTCTGAATTCTCTTCTTGTGGGAGTATGAACTTGCTTGTAGTATCTTGGAGTATCAACTTGGAGCATCTGGTTAGAGTAGCATCTTGCAACACATTCGATTACTCCAGTACTGATAGTTAGAGTAGCATCTTGCAAAATGGAGTAGTTAGAGTAGCATCTTCGATTAACTAAATTGATGATTACTGCTGTTAAATTGGGACTTGCAAGCAGTAGTTCCCTCTTCTTATCTCTTCTCTCTTGCAGTAGTAGTTTCTTGCAGTAGTTTAGTGTACGATTTGTCTTTGGTGGAGTATTTCTTGAACTGTGTTGTATTTGCTGTGACTAAATAGTGAATCTAGTTACAACAAAGCATGCCAGTACTTGTCTTTGGTGGAGTAGTTGGACAGTGAGGATCAGTGATGTTCCCAATTAATTTGGTGTAGTTTTGATAGTTCGATTAGCATGTTGGAGTAGGGTAGTCCACATTTGTCTACATTAGACCAGATTATTCCGATTAGTCCACATTTCATATTATTCTTGGAGCACTGTACTATAGCAACAGTACTGTACTGTAGCAGCAACATGAGTAAACTGAATACTCCTTCATATGCTTGGTTCCTTCTTATTCTTCTTCAGATTGTGAAAATGGATTCATTCCTTCTTATGCACTGCACTGTACTGTAGTATAGGTCATCTTCGAATTAATACTCCAAAATTTATCAGTATTAGAGGATTGATTGTTTCCAAATCAATACTCCTGGGCATCATTCATGGCTGTCTAGTAGTCGACATACTTCTAGTTCCATTTAGTGTATGCAGGTAGCAGCAGCTTAAGTGTAATGGAGTTGTTTTGTTACTCTATGCCTACTTCGTTAGAGTTGGCATAAACGCCTTCACTATTCTTGCTCTGAACCTCTGATCCTGATGCTGATTGTATTTGTCTTGATGGAATTACATGCAACATGGTGACTCTAGTGCAGGCAGCGTTGGCCATCCTCTTCGAGGCTGTGTTTAGGTGATAACTCGGGTAGCCATGACACTACTCTGGCTAATTAGTACCTAGTGGCATGTTTGTAATATTTATATGCATTTTACATGTAGAAATAATGCTCATGGTATATATATATATGTCCTGCAGCGCATGCTCTTTTTCGGTCTGTACAGAATCTTGATATGGTGTTTGGGCAGCTGTGATATTAGATTGCACTTCTTTATGTGATTTACTCATGTTGGTACTACTTGTTAAGTGATTGCTCTGTAACTTGTCTTTTTCGGAACAGTTTGCTTGCTCTTTCATATCTGACTATGTAATGTAGAAGCTCTACTTTATCCTAGTAGTTGCATGTAGCATTGTGCTACTATCTGTGTGATGCTAAACAATATGCTCTTAATCTGTTGATATATTCTCAAGTGTTGTTCACCATTTACATTGTTTTTACATTTGCTATATTCAAAAATAGTAGTAGTGTCTGGTCTAGATAAGCAAACAAGGTATGATCTATGCAGTTGTTCATCTGAATTGTTTGTTTCTAGGCGGTGTAGGATGAGCTGCAGGAGGACAACCTGGAGCGGAAGAACTTCGAGGGCAAGATCAAGGAGAACCAGGAGACGATCACCGGTTACCTCATCCTCGTCGGCATGCTTGGCTTCTTTGGCAGTCCCCTCTTTGGCTCCGACCAACTTACTTCTGTCGCTGGCTAGCAACATTTCCAGGTAGAGTTGTGTCCTGCTCTCTTGCCCTCCGTTTAGTTTGCATGGTGGCATCCTGAGCTCGCACTGTAAAATATGCTTTGCCTTCTTCCTGGGCTGGCACTGTAAATTTTGTTGTCTTGTTGATAATGCCATATGTCCTAAGCAATCATATTACATTTCTGTTTGTATGGTAATATAAAAAATATTGATGTTGTCGTAATTTTCATTGTGTGTGCCTTTCATTTCTTTATTTTGATTGTTTCCCTTGTATTCTATATGCTTCTAATGGTCGATCCTTTCAATGACAGGTGTTGTGTTCTGGAAGATGAAAGAGGAAGAAAATTTATTTTTGTTGAACTAAATTTTTTGTATTCTATTTTGTTGTACGTATGATTTGATAGTTTTGTATAGGAACATGTGATACTATTATGTAGGGCTTTATGGCCTGTGATGTAAACATATTTAGTGATGAATTATGAAATTATTTGAAAAATTTATTGAAAAGGAGAATCATTTGTATGAATATGGGCCGCATATATGTGAATGGGCTGAAAAGTATACTGGACCAACTCCAAGATTGAATTATTATTTGACTGTATAAAAAGGCTGAATGTAAACAAGAAAATGGGCTGCACAAAATAGTACCTATATTATTGAAAGGCCAAACGTGCATAGAAGTTAATGGGCTGAATAGTAGGGCTTGGACCATGAAGCTAACAAAAATTGACAAAAAAAATACACTAAATTGGCTGATTAATGGGCTCGGCCCATATAAACACCCAATTGGACCGGGCCGATTCTAATTTTTGACCTTTTGAATTGGTCGTAATTTTTCCACGTCAGATTGCCATGTCGGATCCGACGTGGCCTGGGCAGACATCTAGTGACCAAAACAAAAGGTCATGGGTTCAACGACCTTCTGTTTTGGACGTAAACGTCTACAACCTTCTCACAGAGAAGGTCGCTATAGTCAGTTTACGACCGCCAGCTTTTGACCTTCTGTTTTTGGTCACAAAAAGGTCGCAAATGAAAAACCATGACCTTTCAGTGACCAATAGTGGTGGTCACAAGTTGACATATTTCTTGTAGTGGGTGTCCATAGTTTCTACAAATATTTACAACATGGCAATTATTATTCATACATGGCAGATGGATATATTAGCTAGTGGCAAACGTAGAACTAGCTAGCTAATCACAGTAAGGAATCATATTAATTAGTGGCCTCGATGCTGCTTCTCTAGGGTTTGGGGTGGCCTCGACAACACTTCAAGGGGGTAATATCGACAACGACGAGATACATACACGGGGAAATAATGTTATCGGGGAGGTGGTATATCGACCCCCCCGTCACGTGTTTAAGTTATCAGGAGGGGGTATATCGACCCCCCCCATGTGTTGAAGTTATCGAGAGGGGTTTATATCGACAACGACGACATACGTACATGGGAAAATAATATTATCGGGGAGGGGGTATATCGACCCCCCCCACGTGTTGAAGTTATCCGGAGGGGGTATATCGACCCCCCCCCACATGTTGCAGTTATCGGGAGGGGTTTATATCGACAACGACGACA
>NC_041389.1:611206734-611273984 GCF_002162155.2 Triticum dicoccoides
CCCCCTCGTGTTGAAGTTATCGGGAGGGGGTATAATCAACCCCCCACACGTGTTGAAGTTATCGGGAGTTTATATCGACACGACATACATACATGGGAAAATAATATTATCGGGGAGGGGGTATATCGACCCCCCTCGTGTTGAAGTTATCGGGAGGGGTATATCGACGACGACAAACCCGATAAAACATAAGAAAACAAAGAAGAAATAAAAAGAGGAGAAGAAGAAAGGAATAGAGGAGAAGATCGAAGAAAAGAAAGAAGAAAAAAAAGAGGAGAAGAAGAAAGGAATAGAGGAGAAGAAGAAAAAATAGAATTTTTTTCTATTTTTTCTTCTTCTCCTCTATTCCTTTCTTCTTCTCCTCTTCCTTTTCTTCTTTTTTCCTCTTTTTATTTATTTCTCCTCTTCTTCCTCTCCTCTTCTTCTTTCTTTCCTCTTCTTATTTTCTTCTTTCATATCCTTCTTTTTCTTCTTCTTCCCTTCCTAGCTAGATATATAAAACTTTTCTAAAATTGTAACTTTTGCATATATAAAACTTTTTCATGGATCATCATTTCTCATATATATCGAATATATATCCATTGTCATATATAAAAACTTTCTATATATGAACAAAAAACTTTCTATGAACAAAAAAACATTTTTGACATATATATTTAATTAGCGTATTCTAGCCACATACACATATACATCACATACACATATACATTGTAGCCACATACACATATACATCACATATGAACAGAAAAATTAAACTAATAAAAATAAAAAACATATTGCCACATATGAACAAAAACATATAGCCACATACATACACATATACATTATATATATGAACAAAAAAATTAAACTAATAAAAAAACAGAGCTGGGGCGGCGGCTCACAGCGGGGGCAGGCGAGGGCGCCGGCGCGCGGGGGCGGGACGGGGCAGGGGCAGGGCGACGGCGACGAGGAGCGGGCGGCGATGGTGAGCACGTGGTAGGGGCTCGGGGCGCCGGGGCGGCGCGCGCGAGCAGGGGAGCTCGAGGCGACAGCGGGGGCGGCGAGGGCGGCGAGGGCGCCGATGCGCGAGGGCGGGACGTGGTAGGGGCAGGGTGACGGTGACGAGGAGCGGGCGGCGCCGGCGAGCACGTGGCAGGGGCTCGGGGCGCTGGGGCGGCGCACGCCAACAGGGGAACTCGAGGCGACGGCGGGGGAGGCGAGCACTACAAGAAATATGTCAACTACTGACCTTCTGTCAGTGACCCTGGAAGAATTGGTCATAGATATATGACCATTTCAGACCAATTGGTCAAAAGCTGTTCGGGGGGCTCCAAACCCTAAACAATAACGACTATTTTGGTGAGGAAGGTCACAATTTCCTTACACAAAATGGTCATAAATCAAATAGCACAGGTCCGCTTCCTTATTTCTAGCTGATCATGACCAATATAGATGGTCATAACCTTGTAAATTGTGGTGGGTTACTATGACTAGGCGCCACCTCATCAGTTTTGCCTATGTGTCATGTCCATGTGACAGTTTTTGCCCTAGGTTGTGAAGCAACCTATATTTCTATCATTCTCAAAATTCCCAAAAAATCTCATAAATTCTTTGGGTCATATATTCGTCAAATATGTAAAAAAAACCTTCCTTGCGTAGTTCAAAAATATTCATTTTCCTATTTTGTTCAGAAAAACACTTTGTGAAGGGAGTACCACTTTGGCATGTCCAAATGGTATCCATTTTCTACAGTGCTTTCCTCTACCCAAATAACCATCCTCCACCAAATGCCAGCTCAGTCCGTTCATTATTTTGAGCCCAGCTTCAACATTCGTATTTATGTCCAGTGTGGTACTGTGCAAAGCAAGTACCACCTAGGCTCCTCCTTTTGAGCTGAAAATTTGTGAAGACGGTCTTCTTAGTAACTGATTATCCTCAGCCAAAACTCACGCCCATTAGCCATGTGCATTTCCCGTACCGCTAATCAAACACTTGGCTGCTTATTCATGTTTGAGCATCGATCGGTCTCCTTGTGGGAACCTTATGTTGTGATTTTCTTCCTAGCACCTACCTGGGGAGTGCCCAACCTGCTAGACATGCCTAGTCCGCCCAGAACACATGGCAACGCCACGGTCATGCGGTGACCACGCGACGGGCATGCGAGTTTACGCGCTCTAGAGTTGGGGCCCTTGGCCACCGTCCAAACCTCGACGTATAGCCACCAAACCATGTATTTATGATTAAATAGGTACTTATGTAACTACAAATGATTTTTGAAAAAAATAAATAGCAAACTATGAGGCAGCTGCAGTTCAAATTTAACCCGTTTCCAACTGAATCCGCAGGAATTTGTCTTTTTCACCAGAGGTGGATCAAAACTTTTGACACCCAACCATTTGGTCAATTGTGCATTAAATATGTCCTAGTATTTTAGAAAATTGATTTGGTACAATTTTGCAACAAATATATGGTAGGTCCTTTACAAAAAAACCTCATTTCGGGCACTCGAAAAATGGAAAATGAATTTTCCGTGCAAAGAAAATGAAAACTCCCTTAGGCAAAATTGTTTGGAATTCCAACATGAACCCTTATACACAATATGAGATCATTTGAACAAACTATGCCATGAATATGGCCATAAGATTGATCATTTGGCTTGAAAGCCATGAATCTTCACGCATCATAGCTAATTTTTTAGAACACTTTTTTAAAATAATTGCCGTATTATAAGTTTATTATTTTCTTGGAAACTTGGTAACATATAATGACACAATGCGAAGGTTTTCCAATTTTTTGATTTTTTTTTATTTTTTATGCCCGTTTCAAAATGCGGTCAAAACGGCGGGCTTGACCGTTCCTACCTAGTGGTTGAATCTTGGAATTTTTTTGGTGTTTCTCTGATTAAATAGATACTTATGCACCTAGAAATGATTTTCGGAAAAAATAAATAGCAAACTACGAGGTAGCTACAGTTCAAATTTGACCCGCTTCCAACTAAATCGGCAGGAATTTGTCTTTTTCACGAGAGGTGGATCAAAACTTTTTACACCCAACCATTTAGTCAATTGTGCATTAAGTATGTCCTAGTATTTTACAAAATTTTATTGGTACAATTTTGCAACAAATATATGGTAGGTCCTTCATAAAAAACCCTCATTTCGGGCACTCGAAAAATGGAAAATGAATTTTCCGTGCAAAGAAAATGAAAACTTCCTTAGGCAACATTGTTCGGAATCCCAAGATGTACCCTTGTGCACAATATGAGATCATTTGAACAAACTATGCCATGAATGTGGCCATAAGATTGATCATTTGGCTTGAAAGCCATGAATCTTCACGCATGATAGCTAATTTTTTAGAACACTTTTTAAAAATAATTGCCGTATTACAAGTTTATTGTTTTTCCTGAAAACTTGGTCACATATAATGACACAATGCGAAGGCTTTCCAATTTTTTGATTTGTTTTGAATTTTTTATGGTCGTTTCAAAATGCAGTCAAAACGGTGGGCTTGACCGTTCCTAGCTAGTGGTTGAATCTTGGAATTTTTTGGTGTTTCTCTTATTAAATAGATACTTATGCACCTAGAAAAGATTTTTGGAAAAAATAAAGAGCAAACTACGAGGTAGCTACAGTTCAAATTTGACCCGCTTTCACCTGAATCGGCGGGAATTTGTCTTTTTCACGAGAGGTGGATCAAAACTTTTTACACCCAATCATTTGGTCAATTGTGCATTAAATATGGCCTAGTATTTTAGAAAAATGATTTGGTCCAATTTTACAACAAATATATGGTAGGTCCTTCACAAAAAAACTTATTTTGGGCACTCGAAAAATGAAAAATTGTTTTTTCATCCAAAGAAAATGAAAACTTCCTTAGGCAACATTGTTTGTCATTCTAATATGCATCCTTGTGCAGAATATGATATCATTTGAACAAACTATGCCATGAATGTGGCCATAAGTTTGAGCATTTGCGTTGAAAGTCATGAATCTTCACACATGATAGCTCATTTCTAAGGACACTTTTTTAAAATAATTACCGTATTACAAGTTTATTATTTTTCCTGGTAAATTTGTCACATATAATGACACAATGCGAAGGTTTTTTGATTTTTTGAATTTTTTATGGCCGCTCAAAATGCGGTCAAAATGGTGGGCATAACCGTTCGTAGCTAGGGGTTTAATCTTGCAAATCTTTTGGAATATCTCTAATGAAATAGATACTTATCTACCTGTAAATGGTTTTTGGAAAAAATAAAGAGAAAACTATAAGGTAGTTGCAGTTCAAATTTGACCCGCTTTCAGATGAATCGGCGGAAATTTGTCTTTTTCACGAAAGGTGGATCAAAACTTGTGACACCCAACCAATTAGTCAATTATACGTTAAATGTGACCTAATATTTTAGAAAAATGAATTGGTACAATTTTGCAACAAATATATGCTAGATTCTTCACAAAAAACTTATTTTGGGCACTAAAAAAATGGAAAATGGCTCTTTTGTGCAATGAAAGTGAAAACCCCCCAAATCAACATTGTTTGTCATCCCAAGATACATATGTGTGCACACTACTGGTTCATTTTAGCAAACTATAAGTGGTTAGTATGTTGAATGTTTACCCTGAATTAGAGGGTGAAAATTATAAGAGAAATAAAAGAAAAAACAAAACCACCGAAGCTTAATTCTGATTGGTGGAATCACTAGTGGCTTGGATCGATGACCTGGCAAACATCAGTCCATCCATCTGTCCATCGATCCATCCCATCCGACGGAAGCAAACCCCCCCCCTCTCTCTCGCGAACCCCACCCAACCCTTCTCTCTCGCGCGAACCCCATCCGTCCATCGATCCAGGCCGCCTCTCTCCCTCTTGCGCAAACCCTAGCTATCAGCTCCTCCCTGCCACCGCCACCTCCATCGCCCGATTCCGGCGACCTCAGGCAGGAATCGACGGTGCCTAGCACACCAACAGGACCCCCACGCTCCGCTCCTGCCTCCTATCCGGCGAGATCCGGCGAGGGCTTCGTTCGCCGCCTCCCTCTCTCTCCCTCTCTCCGATCCAGATCTAGTCCCTCCGTCGCCGCCCCCCCTCCCCCTCGTTCGCCATCGCAACATGCCTACAACTCTCGTTGTACCCGCACGCACGCGCCCGCATGCCTCTCCGCCCGCATGCCTCGATCCATCGACCCAACGCCCAGGCCCGGTGCGCACCGCCGCGGGGACGAATCTGGAGGGCAACCCCTCCCCTCCCCTTCTCTCCCATCGCCGTGGTCAGATCCGCCGCCGCCGCCGCTCCTGGGGAAGGGTACGAGATGGCGGCGCTGGTGGAGACGAGCATGGGGGTCGTGCAGGAGGTGCTGGGCGACTCGATGGTGGACAAGGTGGACGAGCCCATCGTCTCCTACATCGCCAACGTCCTTGCCGACCAGGACTTCGACTTCGGCCCCCCCGACGGCCACAACATCTTCGACGCCCTCGGCG
This sequence comes from Triticum dicoccoides, assembly GCF_002162155.2. Taxonomy (NCBI): domain Eukaryota; kingdom Viridiplantae; phylum Streptophyta; class Magnoliopsida; order Poales; family Poaceae; genus Triticum; species Triticum dicoccoides. Next base: position 611,212,197 of record NC_041389.1, read on the forward strand.
ACCTCCTCATCGACGACAGCTGCGTCTACGACTGCGACCACTGCCTCGAGGTACCCAACCCCAATCTCGCCCCTCACCCCCTTGCCCGTCCAATCCACCCGGTCGCCAATCTCGCTTCCCTAATCTGGGATGATTCGACAGAGCTTCGATTTCATGCCCCCTAGGTTTCGTTTCCAGGATAGATTCGATCCGGTGTATGCTTCCTATGCCACCCGTTTCATGTCTTGGGTGGATGGCTGGAAAACCAAGCTTAATTGGCGCTCATAGTCACAGTAGCATCATTCGGCAGCCATCCATTCAGGACTGTTGTGTTCAATATATGGATTTTAGCTTTAATTAGCGCTCAATCAACCCCTGATGTGTTCTGTAATGGCGGCTTTTATCTGTTAGTAGTCACTGAACTTTACGACCCGTGCGCGCACATATATGGATTCTGGTGTGGAGAAGTAGGTGAATAGTTTGATTTTAATCCAACATAACACTGATGTTAGTTGATGGTTGGCTAACTGCAGGTCCAGCCAACTAGTAATCAGGTGTAGATGCTTGAATTGCATAGGGCCAACTAACTGCCCCTTGCTGGCGGCAAACAAACAAGATTTTGTGCCATGCTTTTTTGGTAGTATACTAGTACAGGCCGAACTTGCTCACTGATAGGTGGTTTGGTTTGTCCGTGTTGTGTAGGTAAGGAGGAGGAGAGGAGGGCGAGATGGTGAAGCACAACGACGTCATCCCCAACGGCCACTTGAAGAAGCACTGGCAGAACTATGTCAAGACGTGGTTCAACCAGCCCGCCCGCAAGTAGAGGCGCCGCATCCGTGAGCACCCTCATATCCTGGTTGTGATGTCTCTGTTTTCCCTTTGTGCACGAAGATCTATAATTTTAACATCGGTAGTTTGGTATCTCTTATGATTATGGTGATGTACATGACTATAAAGGATGTGGTTGGGAGTTGATCTATAAAATGCTATAGAATGCCATCTATGATATCTGTTAAGCCTCTAGGTCAGTTATTGTTTTCCTCCTTAGCATGCATCTAGTGTTTGGGGAAATATTTGTTCTGAAGTCATTACTGCACTATATTTAGCTATGCCATCCCAGTGCTTGAGTCTTGATAACATCCAAGAAAAGTATCTGGGACTGGCTTGCATTAATGCTTCTTAAAATTGACACACATTTATGCTTCACTTCCTTCTTAAAATATTTGCGTCAGATGGATGGATGGAGTGTTCCTTTCTTCCTTATAAAGCTAGCCTACTATGTTGAAACTGACACACTTGTGCATGCATGATGATGCAGATTGTAGGCACGCCGAGCCTGCTGGCGGATGCTTCTTCAGGGGCAAAGAAGAAATCTTCAAGAAGAAGGTGCCCGAAGCTGATGTTGCGTCGAGTGACTGATCTTCCCTCGGGGTCGCCTGCTGTAGTCATATTTTCGCTGGATCTCCTCACCCCCTCTCTCTCTGTGTGATTTCTGTTAATAGCTAGTAGCATAAGTTGGAGCTGGCTATACCAGGAACTTAATCTGCATTTATTCAACTAGATCAAGTATAAGAACATTAGTTCGTAATCTGCTATTAATACATCTCCTAGTCATAAATTTCCTTAAGTGGTGCATGTATATATTTGGGTGCTGTTTAATTAGAAAATGGATGTGATTTCTAACTTGATTGTTGTAGGCTACATATATCTCTGTTGGTTCATCTTGCTGTAGAATATGCCCCTGTTCATTCATTTATGTGTATTTCTATTTACCTCTGGTGACATGTGAGAAGAGCTCTTCTATATATTTATATTTTGAGCAGCTAGGTACAACTACAGTTGCAGAATCATCTAGCCAAATTTTGGGAGGATGGCATAAAAGATTAGATAACCCCGTCACCATGGTGATGAAGCTGAGCCTAGGCTACAACCCCCTCGAGTGAGATCCTCAGCTCCCCTTCTTCCCCTCCTACTTGCTCTATGATTCTATGCTCTGCCTTCGTGAGGTGTAATTGTTCAATTTTTTTCATAGTCGAGCATTGGATGATATTGTATCTGTCATGATGTACATGGTTCATGAAGTATGCAAACCTACAACTTGTTGTGCTAGTGATAGTAGGATAATGCAGCTTGTTGTACTAATGACACTGCTATGGCTTTCACATTCATTCATTATCTGATTGTTCTAGGAGTCCTCATTCATTTGAAAAATCTGTGCACATGTAGTCATTCGGGAGAAGCATCCCCATACTAGCACATGTATTTGAAAAATATATTCAAATTTGTTCGTTCCGGAGAAGCACACCCATATTAGCCATTGCAGGGGAGTAAGGGATCAGGGAGTTGAGTTGCTTGACTTTCTTTTGTAATGTATAATTTGTGCATATGCTGTGACATGATCGATGATTATTATTGTAGTTTTAGCGTGTGTTGAACTTAATGAAACGGTTGGTTGTGGTTTTTTGAATCCTGTACTGTTGATGTCGTAGGGGAAGGGATCTTGGAGTGACGGCTACCTTTGAGATGTACCGGCGGGCTGCCATCGGGATGATTCTCACGTAGGCGTTGAACAAGATGGTTTCCAGCTATGCGCCCAGTCCTGAACTCGCCATTTGTGTCCTCCTGCGGTTCTAGAAGGTTCGGTTGTGAACGCTAATTGACAGGACTCTAAACTATGCCCTTCTCATTTCTGCCCAATTCGCCATGGATAGGATTCTTGCTGGTTGAGCGCAGGAACACTCTGCGTAGTTGAGGCGATGATGCAGACCAAATCTTCTTCAAGTACATACCCATCCACTGCATCGGCTTGGAGTTGGGTATGCATGAGGTCTCCTTTTACTTACTCCGTACTCGAAGGTGGAACAAAATCTTGCTTGTTCAGTATGGTCCATCCTAGCAAGTATATATACCCAGTAGTTTGTGTTCTTGATATCTACATGTAGCGTCGTGAGGAATAAACCTGCTGATTTCATATGTCATCCTATGGAAGTCACCAGACTTTTTTTATCAACACTAATTTCAGATAGATAGGTGCTTCTTACCATACCTAAGAGTGTAGCATGCTGTGAAGGGATACTCCAAAGTAGAAAATTAAAAGATGTTAGTAAAATCAATATGCATCCCTAGTGATGCTTTATCTTGTTATTTTTGTCTGAGTGTTGTGTTGTAGCATCACTGACTAGTATGTTTTTTTTCAAGGTCTATACAAGTGCCATCTATGTCTGGCAACATAAGCCTCTTGTCACATCATGTATATATTATCACGTTAGATGTTTTATTAAGTGAATGTTGTATTTCTTGAAAGCGTCGATGTACTGATGCGAACACTGCTTGTGTAGTTATGACTAATCAGTTTTCCCCTCTCTTATATACGAGTTCTTAGGTCGAAGAAATTCAAAGAAGCTCGAAGCCCCTATCAGCGACTTGCTTTATATGTTATTGAACTTGTAATGCAGAATTTTCTTGGAATTTTGATGTAAGGCTGATCTTGGGAATTGGGTGTATATTTACTTGTTGTACTTGTTATTCAAATGCTGGTTGTACTTGTTATACAAATGCTTGGAATTTAAATTTGTTCTAAATGTATACATAGTACTGAAAGAGGCCTTGGCCCAAACGCTAGAGGCCTTGGCCCAAACGCTACTGGACCTTAAAAAGGCCACTGACCAAACATAGTTGAACTCGGTTTCAGGAAATACCAGTATATTAATTCTTGAAAATAAATAAAATGAACTATAAAAAGGCCGAGTTATGAAATTTAAAAGGGGAGCGGAAAAGGCCGAGGCTACAAAAAATGAATTGATTGTAATAGGTTGTGGCCTAGAAATTAAAAGCCCGAATAGTTGGGCCTAGCCCATATAGCTGACCGAAATTAATAAGAAAAATACATTAAAAGGCCGAATTGTTGGGCTAGGCCCATGTAGAAAACCGAATTGGACCGGGCTGAATCTTGTGCCACAACAGCTTGCCACGCTGGATGCCTACATGGCCTGGGGAGGTTGCTAGTGACCAAAACGCCAAAGTAGACATATTTTTGTCATAAACGTCTACGACCTTCTCACAGAGAAGGTCATTAATTTCACTTTATGACCGCTAGCTGTTGACCTTCTGTTTTTGGTCACAAAAAGGTCGCAAATGAAAAATAATGACCTTTCGGTGACCAATAGTCAAGGTCACAAGTTGACATATTTCTTGTAGTGGAGGGCGCCGGCGCGCGGGGGCGGGATGGGGCAGGGGCAGGGCGACGGCGACGAGGAGCGGGCGGCGACGACGAGCACGGGGCAGGGGCACGGGGCGACGGTGACGGGGAGCGGGTGGCGACGGCGAGCACGGGCAGCCTGGCGGCGTCGAGGAGGTCGTCGGCGTCGTCGGGGGCAACTGGCGAGGGAAATCTGAAAATTTCCCAAGTGTTGCTTATATAGCAAAGGCTTTGGTCCCGGTTCGTGGCACAAACCGGGACCAACGCCCCCCTTTAGTCCCGGTTGGTGCTACCAACCGGGACGAAAGGCCTCTTTTCAGCAGCACAAAGGGCGGGAAGCGGCGGCCTTTGGTCCCGGTTGGTGGCACCAACCGGGACTAAAGGGGGGTCATTGGTCCCGGTTTGTGCCACGAACCGGTACCAATGCACCCCTTTAGTCCCAGTTGGTGGCACCAACCGGGACCAAAGGCCTTGTGCTGGAACTGGCGCGGTGCGGTGGGATGTTTAGTCCCACCTCGCTAACCGAGAGGGCTCGACAGTGGTTTATAAGCGCTGCTGCGCTGACCACTTCGAGCTCCTCTCAAATGCAGGCTTACGGGCCTAAAGTCACTTATCTGCATGTGGGCCTACTGGGCCTCCTGCGGGCCTGAATCCTGGCCCATGGTAGGGTTTCTAGTCGTATTCAGGCCGTGGGGCTCATTAGGAGGAACTTTTTTTGTTTTTTTGTTTTCTTTACTAATTGTTGCTATTTTTAATTTTTTACCAGTTTTTTGTTTTGTTTTCTGCATTATTTATTTTCTTTTGTTTTTTGCTTTATTTTTTAATTCTTTTTGCTTTTAGTTTTAGAAAAATTATAAATTTTCTGTTAGTGCCATTAGTTTTCAAATTTGAAAACACTTTTTTTGTTTTTTTGTTTTCTTTCTTGCTTTATTTATTTTATTTTGTTTCTACTTACAACAAAATACTTATTGTTGCTATTTTTATTTTATTTTTCCAGCTTTTTTGTTTTGTTTTCTGCATTATTTATTTTCCAGCTGTTTTCTTTTGTTTTGTTTTGTTTTTTGCTACGGGTTGAGCAAGAACCGTTCTTACCTACGCATCAAAACCACAACGATAGTTCGTCAAGTTAGTGCTGTTTTAACCTTCGCAAGGACCGGGCGTAGCCACACTCGGTTCAACTAAAGTTGGAGAAACAGACACCCGCTAGTCACCTGTGTGCGAAGCACGGCGGTAAAACCAGTCTCCCGTAAGCGTACGCGTAATGTCGGTCCGGGCCGCTTCATCCAACAATACCGCTGAACCAAAGTATGACATGCTGGTAAGCAGTATGACTTGTATCGCCCACAACTCACTTGTGTTCTACTCGTGCATATAACATCAACGCATAAAACCTAGGCTCGGATGCCACTGTTGGGGAACGTAGTAATTTCAAAAAAAATTCCTACGCACACGCAAGATCATGGTGATGGCATAGCAACGAGAGGGAAGAGTGTTGTCCACGTACCCTCGTAGACCGTAAGCGGAAGCGTTAGCACAATGCGGTTGATGTAGTCGTACGTCTTCACGATCTGACCGATCCAAGCACCGAACGTACGGCACCTCCGAGTTCAGCACACGTTCAGCTCGATGACGATCCCCGGGCTCCGATCCAGCAAAGCTTCGGGGTTGAGTTCCGTCAGCACGACGGCGTGGTGACGATGATGATATTCTACCGGGGCAGGGCTTTGCCTAAACTCCGCGACGATATGACCGAGGTGGAATATGGTGGAGGGGGGCACCGCACACGGCTAAGGAACGATCCGTAGATCAACTTGTGTGTCATGGGGTGCTACCTGCCCCCATATATAAAGGAGCAAGGGAGGAGGAGGCCGGCCCTAGGAGGGGGCGCGCCAAGTGTGGAGTCCTACTAGGACTCCCTAGTCCTAGTAGGATTCCACCTCCCTTGTTGGAGTAGGAGAAGGGGAAAGAGGGGGAGAGGAAGAAGGAAAGGGGGGCTGCCCCCTTGTCCAATTCGGACCAGAGGGGGGGCACAGGCCTCCTTCCTTTTGGCCTCTCTCCTCTATTCCCGTATGGCCCAATAAGGCCCATATACTCCCCGGTGAATTCCCGTAACTCTCCGGTACTCCGAAAAATACCCGAATCACTCGGAACCTTTCCGAACTCCGAATATAGTCGTCCAATATATCGATCTTTACGTCTCGACCATTCGAGACTCCTCGTCATGTCCCCGATCTCATCCGGGACTCCGAACTCCTTCGGTACATCAAAACTCATAAACTCATAATATAACTGTCATCGAAACCTTAAGCGTGCGGACCCTACGGGTTCGAGAACTATGTAGACATGACCTACAACTATTCTTGATCAATAACCAATAGCAGAACCTGGATGCCCATATTGGCTCCTACATATTCTACGAAGATCTTTATCGGTCAAACCGCATAACAACATACTTTGTTCCCTTTGTCATCGGTATGTTACTTGCCCGAGATTCGATCGTCGGTATCCAATACCTAGTTCAATCTCGTTACCAGCAAGTCTCTTTACTCGTTACGTAATGCATCATTCCGTAACTAACTCATTAGCTACATTGCTTGCAAGGCTTATAGTGATGTGCATTACCGAGAGGGCCCAGAGATACCTCTCCGACAATCGGAGTGACAAAACCTAATCTCGAAATACGCCAACCCAACATGTACCTTTGGAGACACCTGTAGTACTCCTTTATAATCACCCAGTTACGTTGTGACGTTTGGTAGCACCCAAAGTGTTCCTCCGGTAAACGGGAGTTGCATAATTTCATAGTTACAGGAACATGTATAAGTCATGAAGAAAGCAATAGCAACATACTAAACGATCAAGTGCTAAGCTAACGGAATGGGTCAAGTCAATCACATCATTCTCCTAATGATGTGATCCCGTTAATCAAATGACAACTCTTTCGTCTATGGTTAGGAAACATAACCATCTTTGATAAACGAGCTAGTCAAGTAGAGGCATACTAGTGACACTATGTTTGTCTATGTATTCACACATGTATTATGTTTCCGGTTAATACAATTCTAGCATGAATAATAAACATTTATCATGATATAAGGAAATAAATAATAACTTTATTATTGCCTCTAGGGCATATTTCCTTCAGTCCTTTCCCCTCTCGGTTGTTGCATCAAAGCGTACACCGCTGTTTTGGTTGGTGCTCTTTTGATCTTGGTCAATCGTGTAAAATGTATTCCCATTTATCTCGTATCCTTTGTAAATCAATTCAGTCAAAGATGGTCCGTTGGACAGCAAGTACAGCTCATCACAAATAGTGTTGTCACCTCTGAGAAGTGTTTCCAACCAACTGTTGAAAGTCCTGATGTGTTCACATGTAATCCAGTCGTCGCACTGCTCCGGGAGTTTGGAGCACAGATTGTTCTTGTGTTCATCGACATACGGGGTCATCAAGGTAGAGTTCTGTAGAACTGTGTAGTGTGCTTGAGACCAAGAATATCCATCCCTGCATATTATTGAGTCCCTTCCAAGCATGCCTTTTCCAGTCAGTCTCCCCTCATACCGCGATTTAGGGAGACCTATCTTCTTAAGACCAGGAATGAAGTCAACACAAAACCCGATGACAACCTCTATTTGATGGCCCATGGAGATGCTTCCTTCTGGCCTAGCGCGGTTACGGACATATTTCTTTAGGACTCCCATGAACCTCTCAAAGGGGAACATATTGTGTAGAAATACGGGCCCCAGAATGACAATCTCGTCGACTAGATGAACTAGGACGTGCGTCATGATATTGAAGGAGGATGGTGGGAACACCAGCTCGAAACTGACAAGACATTGCGCCACATCACTCCTTAGCCTTGGTACGATTTATGGATCGATCACCTTCTGAGAGATTGCATTGAGGAATGCACATAGCTTCACAATGGCTAATCGGACGTTTTCCGGTAGAAGCCCCCTCAATGCAATCGGAAGCAGTTGCGTCATAATCACGTGGCAGTCATGAGACTTTAGGTTCTGGAATTTTTTCTCTGGCATATTTATTATTCCCTTTATATTCGACGAGAAGCCAGTCGGGACCTTCATACTGAGCAGGCATTCAAAGAAGATTTATTTCTCTTCTTTCACGCAAAGGTTCTTCGTCACGTGCATCACGTCGATTGAAGAGCGGACCTCTAGGTCTTTCCAGTAGGGTAGGTCCCAAAATATAGATTTCTTCTTCCACATGGGTGCGTGTCCCTCAGCGTCATTCGGAACAGCTAGTGCGTCGGGACCCTTTTCAAAGATTACGTGTAAATCATTGACCATAGCAAGTACGTGATCACCGGTACGCATGGCGGGCTTCTTCCGGTGATCTGCCTCGCCTTTGAAATGCTTGCCTTTATTTCGACATTGATGGTTGGTCGGAAGAAATCGACGATGGCCCAGGTACACATTCTTCTTGCATTTGTCCAGGTATATACTTTCAGTGTCATCTAAACAGTGCGTGCATGCGTGGTATCCCTTGTTCGTCTGTCCTGAAAGGTTACTGAGAGCGGGCCGATCGTTGATGGTCACGAACAGCAACGCCTTTAGGTTAAATTCCTCCTGTCTGTGCTCATCCCACGTGCGTACATCGTTTCCATTCCACAGCTGTAAAAGTTCTTCAACTAATGGCCTTAGGTACACATCAATGTTGTTGCCGGGTTGCTTAGGGCCTTGGATGAGAACTGGCATCATAATGAACTTCCATTTCATGCACATCCAAGGAGGAAGGTTATACATACATAGAGTCACGGGCCAGGTGCTGTAATTGCTGCACTGCTCCCCGAAAGGATTAATGCCATCCGCTCTTAAAGCAAACCATACGTTCCTTGGGTCCTTTGCAAACTCATCCCAGTACTTTCTCTTGATTTTTCTCCACTGCGACCCGTCAGTGGGTGCTCTCAACTTCCCGTCTTTCTTACGGTCCTCACTGTGCCATCCCATCAACTTGGCATGCTCTCCATTTCTGAATAGACGTTTCAACCGTGGTATTATAGGAGCATACCGCATCACCTTCGCAGGAACCCTCTTCCTGGGGGGCTCGCCGTCAACATCACCAGGGTCATCTCACCTGATCTTATACCGCAATGCACCGCATACCGGGCATGCGTTCAGATCCTTGTATGCACCGCGGTAGAGGATGTAGTCATTAGGGCATGCATGTATCTTCTGCACCTCCAATCCTAGAGGGCATACGACCTTCTTTGTTGCGTATGTACTGTTGGGCAATTCGTTATCCTTTGGAAGCTTCTTCTTCAATATTTTCAGTAGCTTCTCAAATCCTTTGTCAGGCACAACATTCTCTGCCTTCCACTACAGCAATTCCAGTACGGTACCGAGCTTTGTGTTGCCATCTTCGCAATTGGGGTACAACCCTTTTTTGTGATCCTCTAACATGCGATCGAACTTCAGCTTCTCCTTTTGACTTTCGCATTACGTCCTTGCATCGACAATGACCCGGCGGAGATCATCATCATCGGGCACTTCGTCTGGTTCCTCTTAATCTTCAGCAGCTTCACCCGTTGCAACATCATTGGGCACATCGTCTGGTTCCTCTTGATCTTCACCAGCTCCCCCCGTTGCAGCATCACCGTATTCAGGGGGCACATAGTTGTCATCGTACACTTCTTCTTCGCCATCTTTCATCACAACCCCTATTTCTCTGTGCCTCATCCAAACATTATAGTGTGGCATGAAACCCTTGTAAAGCAGGTGGGTGTGAAGATTTTACGGTTAGAGTAAGACATCGTATCACCACATTTAATGCATGGACAACACATAAAACCATTCTGCTTGTTTTCCTCAGCTGCTTCGAGAAACTCATGCACGCCCTTAATGTACTCGGAGGTGTGTCTGTCACCGTACATCCATTGCCGGTTCATCTGCGTGCATTATATATAATTAAGTGTGTCAAAAACCATTACAGAACATCATGAATAGATAAATAAGTGACCAAATTAATAGAAGTTCATCGTCACATTAAAACCAAAATACATACATAGTTCTCATCTAACAACATATAGCTCTCCAGAGCATCTAATTAATTAAACCATACATTGAAACTATGTAAAACATTTCAATGCGAAAACAAATGCGATCATAATCGCAATCAAGGTAACAACTGATCCAACTGCATAATGATATCAAGCCTTGGTATGAATGGCATATTTTCTAATCTTTCTAATCTTCAAGCGCATTGCATCCATCTTGATCTTGTGATCACATCCGCAACATGCAACTCCAATATCATCTTCTCCTCCTCAATTTTTCTTATTTTTTCCCTCAAGAAATTGTTTTCTTCTTCAACTAAATTTAACCTCTCAACAATAGGGTCGGTTGGAATTTCCGGTTCAACAACTCCTAGATAAATAAAATCTATGTCACGTTGGTCGGCATAATTGTCATAAATAATAAATGAACCAATAGTTATGAAAAGATAATATATACTACATCCGAATCATAGACAGGACGAGGGCCGACGGGGGCGGTTACCAAAACCATCGCACTATATAAGATGCAATAATAAAAGTAAGAGAATAATACAAGTATCTAGCTAAACATACAAGTAAGAATATTTTTCCTTTCAGAAAGAAGATAAGAACGAGAGGCTCACCACGGTGGTGCCGGCGATGAGATCGGCGCGGGTGATCGACGGCGGTGAAGATGGGGACGGGGCGTGACGGACCGCTAAATCTAGACAAATATTGAGGAAAATGGAGCTTGGAGGTCGAGCTTGGAGAGGAGAAAGCTTAAGTAGTGTGGCTCGGGCATTCCATCGAACACCTTGTGTGCATAGGAGGTGAGCTAGAGCACCACCAAGCCCTCTCCCCCTCGGCGGCCAGAAAAACAGAGCAGTGTGCTCTGCACTTACGCGAGGGGGTATATATAGGCACCTCATTGGTCCCGGTTGGTGGCATGAACCGGGACTAAAGGGCAGCCTTTGGTCCCGGTTCAAGCCACCAACCGGGACCAATGGTGGTGGGCCAGGAGTGAGGCCCATTGGTCCCGGTTCATCCCACCAACCGGGACCAATGACCCACGTGGCCCAGCCGGCCCCCGGGGCTCACGAACCGGGTCCAATGCCCCCATGGGTCCCGGTTCTGGACTGAACCAGGACTAATGGGCTGACCCGGCCTGGACCTTTGCCCCCTTTTCTACTAGTGTAGTATGCCTCCGGTGAAATGTATGCTTCACTTGTTGTATCAGGCAGACGATAGTGAGGTGAACTTTTCGATAAAATCATGTGTTCTGCCTTCTGTGACTAGTTCAACGGAATGTAGGTGCAGTGGCGCTACGTCCAAATGTGTTGTGTTGGACTCTTGGTGCCCTGATCCATATACTACGTTAGTTGCTTCTTTTCAGTAGTTTAAGCCAAGTAATAAGCTGCAAGATTAGCATGTTATCGTTTAACCGGTTGTGAGATTTGGTGATGTTAACTAGTTTCTATTTGCATGTTGTTTTCTGCTTTGACGTCTGGAGCTTCATAGGAATAAAATGAATTGCCGAAAAAGGCTTTCACCCTGCTTTATGATTCAAAGGATGTCATAGTTACCCTTCCGTTGTGTACGCAGTGTATGCAAGTCGTTATTTGGTCACACGGGCTTGTAACTAATCAGCGCCATAGTAGCACATGTCACTTAAGATTGAAATAACTTAGGTCTGGCCTTGATCACATAAATGAGAGGTTCCACTACAAGTTAGCAAAGTAATTGATTTCTTTTATTTGTCACCTATCATGGTTCATAATAGCGCCTGCCAACATGTTAGGTAGAGACTTGAAAAATAACTTCGCCATGTGTAAGCTTATTACTCTGGGTTCTTGCTCAGTACTACTAGTATATAGTAGCACCATCTTTGCAGTTCCCTGTCTAAAAATCGACTCACAGACAATACACACGCACGCACACGTACACACATGCACACCCATCCTTGGTACCTGTGATTAGCAATGTTTGTGAGCCTACACCTCCTATGTTCCTTTGTTTGGTGAGCGCATAAAGAAAAGAAAAACACTTGATTGATGCAAATGTGGTGCAAGCAAGCCCGGCTTGAGAATGAGTGGCATCGAGAAAGCATCTTTGAGATGCCTAGTCACATGCATGAATGGCTTGCTTGCCGGGTGTCCGTCCAGGCGAGAGCTTAGCCTGACCTGCGCCGGTTGCAGCCTGACACCTGGCAAGCGCTCAGAATCCAGTGGCTATGGCGGGGCAATGGCTGTGAGTCTAACTTGAGATGGAATCATTTGTTTTGACGTACATAGACCGGTTCAAGCAATGTTGGTTTACTGGTGTTGCTACCTTATGAAAGTATTGTTTGGGTTCTGATGCATGTAGAATAAAGTCTATTTTAAACCTCGAATTCATACTGCTCAGCTCATCTGAAATGAACCCTAATCACTCAGTCTCTAAAATCGATACCCTGTGCTCACGGATCCTCGTCAAGGTTAACCCTATACCTGTTTGGCACACCAGGAACCGGCTGAGTTCATCGCAACTTTCGTTGACTACGCGGGTCCGAGTCCACGTGTCATCTTCGTCTTCTTCCCCAATCTGTCTCTGGCTGAATTAATCCATGTTGTACTCGTGTCTGCATCCGCCCGTACGGGGTCACACGGTCACGCTATCCGCTACAGCTCGTGTGTCCGACGTCTCGCATGCGTGTGTCCAGAAGAGATCGATCTAATATCGATCAACTAGGCTCACGTTGTAGTGCGTGCTTGTGCAAGGCATGAACCCATTGTACGTGCGTGTCTTCCAGTCAGTATGAGTGCGACCGGCCAGAAAGTAAACTGCCGAAGCTCGAGGACTAGTCCATGGTGGTGCGCAGTATCATGCGAGACCTTATGGCGGACTGCCGAGTGGCCGATCTGCGTTCGTCAACTACACGGTGCTTCTCCAAACGATTCGTCTCATCAGGAGGACCGCGTCGATGAGCTGAAGATAACCACACCGATAGCGGCAGGGCAGGGCAGCGGTTGTGCGCGAGCAAAGGAGGCAGACAAGAAGCAGGTGATTTGGGGGAGAAGATACTACTCCCTCCGTTCGGAATTACTTGTCGCGAAAATGAATGTATCTAGACATATTTTAGTTCTAGACACATCCATTTCCAAGACAAGTAATTCCGAACGGAGGGAATAGGAGAGAAGATATATATACTTCCGTGTGTATTGTGACATTGCGGGAGGTTAAGGTTTATTTCCAACATGACATGTGGGTCCACCTAGTTAGTGAGAGTAGAGACTTGTTTCGGTGGGATTTTTTTCCAGGTGTATCAAATTGATCTAAACCGGTATAGGGATAATGTCAGACTGGGATCCATGAGTAAAGGGTACTGATTTCAGGGATTGAGAGGTTGAGGTTTATTTCCAACAATGCGTACCAATTCAAGGTTTAAAATTGACTTCACTTGCATATACTACTTTTGTTGTTTTTTATCGATAGTCAAATTAAATGGTCGGTACTAAGAATTCTGTTGTCATGCCGCCAATGTCAGGATTCCTTATTTTAGCTAGGCACCATGTGGCCTTTTTTCTATCTGCACGGTGCTTTCTGTTGGAAATGTGAGTAATTTACCAAATAATTTTGCTAACGGAAATACTAAATAAAGCATGACTAAAATAGCAAATATAAAGCAAGTCATGCAATCTGACAGAGAGAAGGTAAACATCGTCTGCATATATGAACTTGAACTAAACACATCTAGAATAGACACTAGATGAAGTTGCTTATACGACATAGAATCTAACATACGTAGGGCAGAAACTAGAGCCAAGAACTGTAGCAGGACTTCTAACAGAAAGGAGAAGAACACGTACGGCACAGCAGCAGTAGAAGCGCTGGACTTGGGGTCGGTGTCCTCGCCTGTCATGTCGTCGAGGAGGTCGTCGACGTCGGGGAAGTAGTCGTCGGAGTCCGGGGCGTCCGTGACGAAGAAGCCAGAGGTCGTCGACGTCGGGGAAGTAGTCGTCGGAGTCCGGGGCGTCCGTGACGAAGAAGCCAGTAGTCGCGCAGAGCGCTCCCCAAAAACCTTATCACCCTTCTCTCGCACAGGACTTAAAAGGTGCGGTTTCGGAGGCCTACTGTCCCGACTCGCGATGCACGCCGCAAGCCGGGATGAGGAAGACAGCAGCAACGCAGAGATTGGAACTGTGTGGCGAGAGGAAGAGGACCTTCTGATGTGTCTCTCTGGAGAGGAGCGACCTCTCTTATATAGGCACAGGAGAGGGACGCGAATAGGCTGCGACGGGAGGTGAAGCAACGGAGGGAGAAGAAGTGAACAGGCAGCACGCGAAGAGGTGCGCCGTTCGTATTCATTATCCACTAGCGCAAAAACTTTTCAGCTCCAAGTGACCTTTCGTATACCCGTAGTGTGTGGCAAAAATTAGACATCGGCTCGGCTCATTCCCGTAACCCGCGGCGCGGCGCGTCGTGACGAGGCGTGGTGTGGCGAGGCGGGCGGCGGAGGAGGAGCGTGCGTGGATGTCCCTCTTGTTCTCATGCTCATACAAGTAGGGAAAGAACCTCCCTTATAAGGAGGTCCAACTCCCACTAAACTAGCAATGTGGGACTAAACTTTAGTAGTATCCCTTGCCTTGCACAAATGGGCTGAGTGGGCCTCTAGGATTTATTAGGAATTTCTGAAATAGTTATTGGGCTGCCCAAAATAGACTAAAGTCCAGCAATCCCCCACCAGATCCCAGAGGCACACAGAAATTTGCCTTTGGTTCCAAAACACTGTTTTATATACCGGTACTGCAGTGGAGACTGTTAAGTTGAACTTTCACCTAGAACTCTATGCTACACTAGTAAGCAACTTGAACAGTGGACTGGCCTTGAACTGCAAGTTTTCTGTGAATCTAGCTTCACATAAAGCCTTGACCGATACGTGGCTACCGTGGGTCTTCCCCGCGGGTGGAGCTTATGCATCATACTCCGTGACCTTTCATGAGTTTACTAGAGAGAACCCTACTCTCATAGATTGTGATGTTTGACAATCAGACTCATATAGGTGTGTTCTTCAAAAGATGTTCTGCAGGACAACATCTCTGCTTCAAAGAGCCACTTAGAACACATTAAGATATACATCAACCTGCCATGTAGATTAGGAGAGTATTGCATCTTCATGGAGTGGTGTTTTTAACAGTAAGGATACTCTCCTCCCAGTTGACCAACAGCTTGTCTTCCACATCTAATTCACAGGATCTCCGATCACAAAGAATAGGTTACCACTGTGAACAACTCATATTGTGGGTCTCATACCCATCTCTCTCGATGCATTATCTATCACATTACGTGATAGACCCTTAGTGAAAGGATCTGCCAGATTTTTAGACGTTTGGATATAATCCAATGCAATAACTCCGGAGTTTCTCATTTTTCTGACAGACTTTAACCTTCTCTGAACGTGTCTTGATGACTTCATGTTATCCTTTGAGCTGTTCACTTTCGTGATCACAGTTTGATTGTCGCGGTTCATAAGGATACCCGGTACAGGTTTCTCAACAACCGGCAAGTCATTCAAGAGCCGGCAAAGCCAATCTGCTTCGACTGTAGCTGTATCTAGTGCTGTGAGTTCTGCTTCCATTGTTGACCTCGTTAAGATGGTCTGCTTGCAAGACTTCCAAGAAACAGCGCCACCTCCATGAGTGAATACATATCCGCTCGTGGCCTTTATCTCATCAGCATCTGAGATCCAGTTTGAGTCACTATACCCTTCAAGCACCTTTGGGTGCCCAGTGTAGTGAATTCCATAATTCGCTGTGCCTTTCAAATAACGCAAAACTCTCTCTAGAGCTTTCCAATGCACATCTCCTGGTTTTGAGACAAACCGGCTCAGTTTGCTGATAGCAAAAGAGATGTCAGGTCTTGTAGCACTGGCTAAGTACATAAGCGAGCCAATAATCTGATAATATTTCAATTGGTCTCTAGCAATTCTTCGATTCTTTCGAAGCAACACACTAGCATCATATGGTGTTGGAGAGGGCTTGTAGTCACTGTAGCCAAAGCGACTCAAGATCTTTTCCACATAGTGAGATTGAAGCAATGTAATCCCATCATCATCGTCTCTCAATAACTTGATGTTCAGAATGACATCAGCCACTCCTAAATCCTTCATCTCAAAACAGCGAGATAGGAAATCCTTGACTTCCTTAATAACATTTAGATTTGTTTCGAAAATCAGTATTGTCATCAACATACAATAAAAGCATAACTCCCTCGCCCCCACCATGGCGATAGTACACACATTTGTCAGCTTCGTTCACAACAAAGCCTGCAGCTGTTAAAGTTCTTTCGAACTTCTCATGCCACTGTTTGGGTGCTTGCTTGATTCCATACAAAGACTTCAGCAACTTGCACACTTTCCCTTCCTGACCATCTATTACAAACCCATCTGGTTGTTTCATATAAATTTCCTCATCCAACTCTCCATTTAGGAAAGCAGTCTTAACATCCATTTGATGAACGAGAAGATCATGTGAGGCAGCTAGTGAAAGTAGAACTCGAATAGTGGTCAGTCGAGCCACAGGTGAGTAAGTATCAAAGAAGTCTTCACCTTCCTTTTGGGTATAACCCTTAGCCACGAGCCGAGCCTTGTACTTTTCGATAGTACCATCAGGCCTAA
The DNA here is from genome assembly GCF_002162155.2 of Triticum dicoccoides. Classification (NCBI taxonomy): domain Eukaryota; kingdom Viridiplantae; phylum Streptophyta; class Magnoliopsida; order Poales; family Poaceae; genus Triticum; species Triticum dicoccoides. The sequence goes on from NC_041389.1 coordinate 611,229,016, forward strand.
GCTTCTTCTTGAATACCCATTTGCATCCTATAGGTTTGCACCCATAAGGACAATCAGTTATCTCCCAAGTTTCATTTGCCAAGATGGAATCCATCTCGCTACGAACCGCTTCCTTCCAGTAGTCAGCATCTTCCGATGCATAGGCCTCCGAAATAGAACTGGCAGTATCATCTATGAGACACACAAGAAAATCATCACCAAAGGACTTTGTTGTCCTCTGTCTCTTGCTCCTAGTAGGAACTTCATTATTCTCCTCCACGGGACTTTCAAAGTGTTCCATCGGAATGGCAGGTTTGGTAATTGTAACTGGTTCCTGATTCGATGAACTAGGCATCTCATGTTTAGATGAGGTAGCCATATCCTTCATGGGAAAGATATCTTCAAAGAAAGTCGCATCATTCGACTCCATGATCATACCGACATGCATGTCAGGTACCTCAGATTTTACAACCAAGAATCTATAGCCAATGCTATGAAAAGCATATCCCAAGAAAACACAATCCACAGTCTTTGGTCCAAGCTTCCGCTTCTTTGGAATTGGAATATTGACTTTCGCCAAACAACCCCATGTTCGCAGATAAGAGAGTTTTAATATTTTCTTCTCCCATTCCTCGAATGGAGTTATCTCTTTGTTCTTTGTGGGGACTCGATTTAGGACATGACATGCTGTCAATATCGCCAACGACAGAGCGCTGAAATCCTTGCAGCAATTTGGCAAGACATGGATACCTGGAGGCTTGCCGGGGCCAAATGCCTGGAAACACCACTTGGGGACCCAGGCTGATTTATGTGCCAATTTTTAGCTAAATGGTGATTCCACTAGTGGCGCCAACTCTGTAACCCCCACCATGATCACTTGATCATGAACCTTTTTCCGCTTGCTCCCTGCTTAATCAATGAAAAGCCAGCAGTGCTGGATCTTTCAAAAAGAAAAGACATGCTGTCAATATCGCCTCCCCCCACCATGCCTTGGAGAGACCCGATGTGTCTAACATGGCTTAACCAAATCAGTTAGAGTACGGTTCTTTCTTTCGGCCACCCCATTTGACTGAGGTGAGTAGGGAGGCGTGCTCTCATGGATTATACCATGTTCCGCACAAAAAGCATCAAATTCATTGGAAAAATACTCTCCACCACGGTCGGACCTAAGCCTCTTGATTTTTTGATCAAGTTGGTTTTCCACTTCAGCTTTATAGATCTTGAAAAAGTTCAAAGCCTCATCCTTAGATTTCAGAAGATACACACGGCAGTATCTAGTGGAGTCATCAATTAACGTCATGAAATATTTCTTTCCACCTTTTGTCAAAACACCATTCATTTCACATAGATCTGAATGTATAAGTTCTAATGGTGCAAGATTTCTCGTCTCCGCAGTCACTGAGACTTACGAGGTTGCTTAGCTTGCACACACACTTGACACTTAGATCCCTTGACAGTGGTGAAACTAGGGATTAAGTTCAACTTCGCTAGTCGCGACATGCAACCAAAGTTAACATGACAAAGACGTGAATGCCACACATTTGATTCACTATTGTTGCAAATATGATTAATAACTTTATTGCAAACGTGTGATAAGGATAAACGAAACAGGCCTCCTGACTCATAGCCTTTACCAACAAAGGTTCCATACTTGGATATTACAAATTTATTCGACTCAAAGACAAGCTTATAGCCATCTCTACATAGAAGAGATCCGCTAACAAGATTTTTATTGACGGAGGGGACATAATGCATGTTCTTCAGCCGCACGATCTTCCCCGAAGTAAACTTCAGATCGACCGTGCCAACACCACAAACAGAAACACTTGAACCGTTGCCCATTAGCATGGTCGAAGTCCCTGCGGTCTGATAAGACGAAAACATGGAAATATCACCGCATACATGCATATTAGCACCCATGTCAATCAACCAATCAGGAGAATGACATACTGAAAGAATAGTGGGAAATATACCATACCCAGCATCCTTCATGTCAGTGTCTCCAATGACAACATTGGCGGTCTTGCCGCCTTTCCCAAGATGACGCTTGTCATAGCGATTAGGGCAACTTGGAGCCATGATCAGGATCCCCACACACATGACAAACACCTTTCTTCTTGTCATTCTTCTTCTTGAAGTTCGTGTGCTGCACAGCCTTGTTCTTCCCATCAAACTTTGCTTTACCATCAAGCTTGCCCTTGTTCTTGAACTTGTGGGACTGGAAGTTTTTCTTTTGTACCAGATTGGCACTAGACCCTCCCTCAATACCTCGAGCACGTGTGTCCTTTGCTCTCGCCTTTTCTTCCACATCAAGAGTACCAATGAGATCCGGAACAGAATACTCCTGTCTCTTATGCTTCAGTAAGGTAGCAAAGTTCCTCCATGAAGGAGGAAGCTTGGTGATGATACCCCCGGCAACAAACTTGTCCGGTAGCATGCAGTTGAAGTGCTCAAGTTCTCTAGCAAATGACTGTATCTCATGAGCCTGCTCAACCACGTAGCGCTCTTCAGTCATCCTGTAATCATAGAATTGCTCCATGATGTACAGCTCAGTGCCGGCATCCGAGACCCCAAACTTGGCCTCGAGTGCATCCCACATATCTTTTCCATTGTCAATTGACGCATAAGCATCAACTATGTTCTCACCAAGAACACTCAAGACAGCAGCCTTAAACAGAGTATCCATTTTCTGAAAAGCTTGTGCCTATTGGGCATCTTGCTCTCCTTCAGATTTGCCAAGAGTGGCGTCATAGCAGCTCATGGTCTGAAACCATAAGACTGCTCTCACGCGCCACCTCTTATAGTGGATACCCTCAAACATAGGAGGTCTCATGGAAGCAGCAAAACCACTTGGGGTAAATTGCCTGTAATAAGGTTTTTGGATTGTTGGAAATGTGAGCAATTTACCAAATAATTTTACTAACGGAAATACTAGATAAAGCATGACTAAAATAGCAAATATAAAGCAAGTCATGCAATCTGACAGAGAGAAGGTAAACATCGTCTGCATATATGAACTTGAGCTAAACACATCTAGAACAGACACTAGATGAAGTTGCTTATACGACATAGAACCTAACATACGTAGGGCAGAAACTAGAGCCAAGAACTGTAGCAGGACTTCTAACAGAAAGGAGAAGAACATGTACGGCACAGGAGCAGTAGAAGAGCTGGACTTGGGGTCGGTGTCCTCGCCTGCCATGTCGTCGAGGAGGTCGTCGACGTCGGGGAAGTAGTCGTCGGAGTCCGGGGCGTCCGCGACGAAGAAGCCAGAGGTCGTCGACGTCGGGGAAGTAGTCGTCCGAGTCCGGGGCGTCCATGACGAAGAAGCCAGTAGTCGCGCAGAGCGCTCCTCAAAAACCTTGTCACCCTTCTCCCGTACAGGACTCAAAAGGTGCGGTTTCGGAGGCCTACTGTCCCGACTCTCGGTGCACGCCGCAAGTCGGAATGAGGAAGACAGCAGCAGCGTAGAGATTGGAACTGTGTGGCGAGAGAAAGAGGACCTTCTGATGTGTCTCTCTGGAGAGGAGCGACCTCTCTTATATAGGCACAGGAGAGGGACACGAACAGGCTGCGACGGGAGGTGAAGCAACGGAGGGAGACGAAGTGAATATGCAGCACACGAAGAGGTGCGCCGTTCGTATTCATTATCCACTACCGCAAAAACTTTTCAGCTCCCAAGTGACATTTCGTATATGGAGGAGGAGCGCGTGTGGATGTCCCTCTTGTTCTCATGCTCATACAAGTAGGAAAAGACCTCCCTTATAAGGAGGTCCAACTCTCACTAAACTAGCAATGTGGGACTAAACTTTAGTAGTATCCCTTGCCTTGCACAAATGGGCTGAATGGGCCTCTAGAATTTATTAGGAATTTCTGAAATAGTTATTGGGCTTCCCAAAATAGACTAAATTCCAGCACTTTCTGTCTTTACCTAACAAGCATCATATGAATGAAATATGTTGTGTGCATCGAATGATACATAGGCTAGGATAGTGAACTCACCTAGTTTATTTTTTGTACAAAACTCGTCACACGTAGATCTTCAATTTATTGGGAATTCGTTTGACGACCGTTTGATTCTAATTCACTACCATCCTTTAGCTTGCGGACCGATACCATCCATGAGTCTTTTATTCTTTATAACTAGAAGAACGCCCGTGCGTTGCAACGGGGTCACATTAACTTTAAGAAATCAATATTACGACATTGGCGACCTTTTTTACCATCAGATCCTCACACACACACTCTCCTCCCTGCCTCTTCCTCACTCTCTCTCCCTCTCTCTCTAACACAAACACATAGCCTATTTTCCCGCCAATAAGACTTACTCAATTGGCACGGGCTTTTTAAAAACTTACTTATTGCGTATATAAACATAATGCATGTCAAATTTCGGATGTGTAGAAAAATTGAATTCCACTTTAATTGCAATGTATTTAGATAAAAAAATGTAATTCAATGACCTATACAGACTCATCTGATGCACAAAATAAAAGAAGGTGGATTAAGAATATACAACAGTTTTGCACTGCATCTCAAACGATAGATAACACCTGAAAGCGTTTTTATACAGGTGCTATCTACTCCCTCCATTCCTAAATATAAGTCTTTTTTGAGATTCTAACACGGACTACATACGGAGCAAATAGTTTAACATGTCATATATTTGGAGTGTTAAATACTTTAAACAAAAGGCAAACAAGCCATCACGTTTGACCACATAGATTAAAATATCTGAACCATAAATTTCACATATTAACAGATGAGATTTAAAAATGTAGCGTTACTTATAAATATTACCATGTATAAATAGTTTAACATGTCACATATCATTCTGAAAAAAATTACAGATAGATCAATGCCTTTCTATTAAAAACTTAGCTGCCTAATACGACAACCACAAGGTTTTCAGTAACCATCTTATGGTAGACTAAAAAAAGAATCCAAATAAAAAAAGAAGACCCTAAGGAAGAGTCCAATCAAAACACATGTGATTATGTTCAATACCAAAAGGAGAAGTCGGACTCCTGCTTCTTTCTTATAACTTACTCAGCTCTTTAAAAGAAAACTTTGTGTACTTAGATTGGAAAATAGATTTGTAGTATACATATGAAAAAAGCTTGGCAAAGATCAATTGATCTTGATTATAATGGTTGAGATCTAAAGTCTAATAATAGTTATGTACCATGTAATTTTTTGGAAGTTAAAAACAAAGAATTTAGTTTTGGTTCTTCGCCTTCTGGGCAAAGGCCGTGACGCAAGACCCTTAGGTTCTTGCCGCTAGTCCTGGCCTTCTCCTAACTGAGCCAAGCAAAGGAAGCAAGCAAACAAACCGAGCGATGTAGCGTTGAGCTACACAGGAAGAGCAAGTCAGGGGAGGAGATTCAAACCAGATCAAAGCACAAAATCAGTAAATAAGCCATCCATCTCACTGGTCCCAGGTTGGCAACCAATTTGTTCCACTTACCAACACGAACCTCGAGCCAGAGCCTAAGATACCAATTGGTTATCTTTACATGTAAATAAAAAGGTGGGAGTCAATATTACAATACGCTTGCCAAAAATGTTCCTTTACGAAAAATTATCATGAAGAATCACCTGCCAAGAATAAAAAGTGAGAGCAAGTCTGCAAAATAACAAATTGTTAACAATATGTTCAGTAATATAGATCTCACTGTTCTTGCACACCCTTGAGACTTGAGAGCATATCATTTTTTTCCTTCAGACTATACTCTCGTCTATGAACAGAAAAAGAAAACCATAGAAACTAAATTCAAGTCTGCAGAATAACACAAAGCATCACTAACAGTTCAGTACCATGTGAATGGAGACATACCATATCATCCTTTTTACCTTCTGACTGCACTTCTATTTGTGAGAATTCCAGTAAGTAGATGGACAATTTAGCAAAATACAACCATTGGAATATGGGAAGCCGTATAAACTGAATAATGTAGATAATATCACATGTGCATTATTGGCCTCTAAGATGGAACAAAACTGAATACTACCCAAAAAAACACACAAATCTGACTGACACTTTTAAAATTTCATATCTCTCCTATACTACCTAATAAATTCAAGTTGTATACACCTTTTCCAATTGCACAAAAAATTAATTCAGCTTCTAAAGTCTGCAATAGCCCCATAATTCAAAACAGTCTGCAATACCCCCATTACTAACTCTAGTTCAGCAAATCCCTGAGGAAGAGTCATTGGTGAGGATGGGCTAACTCCGCCATATACCATAACTATTCTCAACTACCATATCCAAAAAAAGTATTGTTAATTTGACAGGATACCAAAATTGAGTTACAAATAGAAATAACAAAAGTAAAATGTCAAGCATAAGTAGTCTATTCAGAGGAATCATTCCCAAAAGCAATTTTGAGCCGAACACCAGAGTACAACAAGTTGTGACAACTCACATCCCAAATGATAGCAAATTTATTTAAACTGCCAGTGGCATCACAGTACAAACGTTAAAACCAGTAGCATCACACAGGAACACTGTACAGTCAGTTAATGCATGCATACCTGCCGGTAACCTTGCTGCCATCACCGCTCACACTCCTCTGTGTGTCCTTCATCGTCATCTTTCCTTCAACCTAATGCTTCGGCAACTCCAACAACACGTTGTTGCTCCAAGAAATCAGTGAACACCACAGAGAGGGGCGTACCTGGATCCTAAACTCCAAGCAAACAATTAATTAAGATCTCTTGCACACACACAGACACACACACACACACACACAGAGAGAGAGAGAGAGAGAGAGAGAGAGATATCAGGGTATCCCAGGGTGAGGGATGAGAGAATCTGACCTGCGGAGCGCGGCGCCAGTTGTGTGTCGCCGACTCGCCACTGCCGCTGCAGAGATAACACGACCATCGCCGCAAGACGCAGAATCTGTCGGAGCTCGCTCGCTCGGAACCGGCGAGGAACGCCGCCGCCAAGAACTTGGAGTTCAAGCCCCGCCGATGGACCTCCTCCCGCACCTCCTAGATCATCTCGACACCGTCCCCGAAACAGGATCCGACTCCTACTCGCCTCCTCAGCCGGATCTGGCCGGAGATCGCCGTCGCCGCGCCCGGCGGCGCGCAGCAGCGTGGCGGTGGGTGGCGGGGCACTGGAGGCGGCGCACTGGAGGTGGGGGTGGCGCGCAGCAACGTGGTGGCGGGTGGCGGCGCACTGGGGGCGTGGGCGGGGTCGTGCGGGTGGGGGGTTCTTTTTTTATTTTTTCTCTTTGTTAGGAATGTAATGCGTACTTTATTAGTATGGAAGGAGATCGGTGGGAGAAATAAATCTAAGAGGGAGGTGATTTGTTTGGAAGGTGATCTTCTGTATATGGTATTATTTTTGAATTCTTAATTATCAAATATTTACATGATTAAATTGAATCGACACCTGCCAGATCAAGCACGAATATATGGTAACTAATCTGATGGGTTTATGTGGGTGGTGAAGCGAAAAGGCAGGTGGGAGGGAGACAAAATAAAATCAGCGAAATAAAACCAACGAAAATGGTGAGACGAAAAAAAACCAGCGAAAAATAACCGGCGGACTATTCACCAACTGCTCTATTAAAAGTAGAGATAAGTCTTAAGATGCATTGCGATTTCCTCTTTTCTGATTCCATTGTCTACAAAGTTTCTACGGGCCGTTGTTGATATATGATCACACCGGCTTTTAGCTAGTGATGTAAAAGCAGACAGCGGCATAGTTAAGATAGCTTCGTCCACTACCTTGACCACTGTGTGTTTGTCGGATCTGGTAAAACGGTTCCATTCAAAATATAGAAAAATAATAGAGTAATTTCTTCTAATAAGTCACCTATCGCCGTGCACCAGTACTTAAGAGCCGTCAATGTGTCAGGGGAAGACTCAAAAATAACGTCACCATGTGCACTTGTATTATCTCGAGCCATTGATCGCCAATATATAGGTCTAGAATTTCGCTCACACACACATGATATGTACTTCCCTTTATTTATTTTTTAATAATTAGCACCTTAGTTCTTTCGATATGCAATTAGTAATGTTTGGGATCCGAACGCCACACTCTTTAGCTTCTTTTCTTGGTTGAGCGATTCAAAGAAACACCACTCGGTCGGTGCAAATGTGGGGTGAGGAAGCATGGCTTTAGAATATGTGGTATCGTGAAACCATCCTTGGTCTTCTTCCTAAATCAGTCGTCCAGATATGTTTCTCATGGAAGGAGATATGATTCACAAGGTCTTAGAACTGTGATCTATGCTAAGACATGACATATCGTCAGTTGGAAGCACTTCCTATAAGGAGATGTTTGAATTTTAAAAAAGTGAAAATAGGTGGGGACAAAACTACATCCATCCTATTAACATTTCACGTGTCTTTTTAAAATATAATAGATTGCCTACTGTGAGAGGTACAAACTGCATTCATCTTGTAGGTCTGTAGGAGTTTCAAACAATCTCTCCACCAAAAAGAATATTGAGTTGTCTGTCTAAGAGGGAGGCCATTATGATAGTATGATTCCGAGACTAATTTCACCCAAGGGATCACAACAGTTCAGAAACTTTAACACCAATTTGAGAAGCAGGCTATCATTTTTAGCCTCAAGATTGATAATCGGCAGAACGCCCAATCAGCCAGGATGGGTTTTTCTTTTCCAAATCTTTACCTATCCAAAAGCAATGCCTCCTGTATATTCTAAAAATAATCCTGGATATTCAAGTATTTATATGCCCAAGCATCACAATCTTGAATGATTCATTATTTGACGAAGCCATAGTGCTTTGTGTGAATCAGCTCTAAAATAACCTTATGTAGTCTGCTAGCTAGTAACTTAGTGATCAATTTAACAGTGCATTGAAGAGGAAAATATGTCTGTAAGCATCCACAGAAGTAGAACCATCTTAATTTGGGGTCAAAGAAATTTAAGAACTGTTAATACTTTGCAGCAAAGTTCTCTTTATTGAAACTGGTGGCAAAGATCATATAAATCCTTTTTGATAATGGTCCATCATGTCTTGATGAAGTATATGCTAAAACCATATGGACCAAGTGATTTATTGTCTGGTAACTCAAGTATATTGCATCTCGACACCTAACTCTCAGACACTGCCACTGCAATGCAGTTATTGTTTCCTAAATAGAGTTGATTTTGCAACATCCATTGCCACTATTACTTTCAAATAGGATCGTGTTGGGGAACGTAGCAGAAATTCAAAAATTTTCCTACGTAACACCAAGATCTATCTATGGAGAGACCAGCAACGAGTAGAAAGGAGAGTGCATCTACATACCCTTGTAGATCGCTAAGCGGAAGCGTTCAAGTGAACGGGGTTGATGGAGTCGTACTCGTCGTGATTCAAATCACCGATGATCAAGTGCCGAACGGACGGCACCTCCGCGTTCAACACACGTACAGCCCGGTGACGTCTCCCACGCCTTGATCCAGCAAGGAGAGAGGGAGAGGTTGAGGAAGACTCCATCCAACAGCAGCACAACGGCGTGGTGGTGGTGGAGGAGCGTGGCAATCCCGCAGGGCTTCGCCAAGCACCATGGGAGAAGAGGAGGAGGGAGAGGGGCAGGGCTGCACCAACGAGAGATCAAATCGCGTGTTATGGGCAGCCCCATGCCTCAATATATATAGGGGGAGGGGAGGGCTGCGCCCCCTTTAGGGTTTCCCACCCCCAAGGGGTGCGGCCAGCCCTAGATGGGAAAGGGGCGGCGGCCAAGGGAGGATTCCCTCCCCCCCAAGGCACCTAGGAGGTGCCTTCCCCTCCTAGGACTCTTCCTTAGGGTTCCCCTTTGACCCTAGGCGCATGGGCCATGAGGGAAGTGGCGCCCCAGCCCACTTTGGGCTGGATCCCTTCCCACTTCAGCCCATGTGGCCCCCCGGGGCAGGTGGCCCCACCCGGTGGGCCCCCGGGACCCTTCCGGTGGTCCCGGTACAATACCGATGACCCCGAAACTTGTCCCGATGGCCGAAACAGGACTTCCTATATGTAAATCTTTACCTCCGGACCATTCCGGAACTCCTCGTGACGTCCGGGATCTCATCCGGGACTCCGAACAACATTCGGTTACCACATACAAGCTTCCTTTATAACCCTAGCGTCATCGAACCTTAAGTGTGTAGACCCTACGGGTTCGGGAGACATGCAGACATGACCGAGACGTTCTCCGGTCAATAACCAACAGCGGGATCTGGATACCCATGTTGGCTCCCATATGTTCCACGATGATCTCATCGGATGAACCACGATGTCAAGGACTTAATCAATCCCGTATTCAATTCCCTTTGTCTATCGGTATGTTACTTGCCCGAGATTCGATCGTCGGTATACCGATACCTTGTTCAATCTCGTTACCGGCAAGTCACTTTACTCGTTCCGTAACACATCATCCCGTGATCAACTCCTTGGTCACATTGCGCATATGATGATGTCCTACCGAGTGGGCCCAGAGATACCTCTCCGTTTACACGGAGTGACAAATCCCAGTCTCGATCCGTATAAAACAATAGATACTTTCGGAGATACCTGTAGTGTACCTTTATAGTCACCCAGTTACGTTGTGACGTTTGATACACCCAAAGCACTCCTACGGTATCCAGGAGTTACACGATCTCATGGTCAAAGGAAGAAATACTTGACATTGGCAAAGCTCTAGCAAATGAACTACACGATCTTTTGTGCTAGTCTTAGGATTGGGTCTTGTCCATCACATCATTCTCCTAATGATGTGATCCCGTTATCAATGACATCCAATGTCCATAGCCAGGAAACCATGACTATCTGTTGATCACAACGAGCTAGTCAACTAGAGGCTCACTAGGGACATATTGTGGTCTATGTATTCACACGTGTATTACGATTTCCGGATAATACAGTTATAGCATGAATAAAAGACAATTATCATGAACAAGGAAATATAATAATAATACTTTTATTATTGCCTCTAGGGCATATTTCCAACAGTCTCCCACTTGCACTAGAGTCAATAATCCAGTTCACATCGCCATGTGATTAACACTCACAGGTCACATCGCCATGTGACTAACACCCAAGAGTTTACTAGAGTCAGTAGTCTAGTTCACATCACTATGTGATTAACACTCAATGAGTTTTATGTTTGATCATGTTGCTTGTGAGAGAGGTTTTAGTCAACGGGTCTGAACCTTTCAGATCCGTGTGTGCTTTACAAATCTCTATGTCATCTCCTAGATGCAGCTACCACGCTCTATTTGGAGCTATTCCAAACAACTGTTCTACTTGGAGCTATTCTAAATTACTGCTCCATTATATGTATCCGGTCTCTCTACTCAGAGCTATCCGGATAGGTGTCAAGCTTGCATCGTCGTAACCTTTACGACGAACTCTTTTACCACCTCCATAATCGAGAAAATTCCTTAGTCCACTAGTTACTAAGGATAACTTTGATCGCTGTCCTATGATCCATTCATGGATCACTCTTGTACCCCTTGACTGACTCATGGCAAGGCACACTTCAGGTGCGGTACACAGCATAGCATACTGAAGAGCCTACGTCTTAAGCATAGGGGACGACCTTCGTCCTTTCTCTCTATTCTGCCGTGGTCGAGCTTTAAGTCTTAACTTCGTACCTTACAACTCAGGCAAGAACTCCTTCTTTGACTGGTCCATCTTGAACACCTTCAAGATCATGTCAAGGTATGTGCTCATTTGAAAGTATTATTAAGCATTTTGATCTATCCTTATAGATCTTGATGCTCAATGTTCAAGTAGCTTAATCCAGGCTTTCCATTGAAAAACACTTTCAAAATAACCTTATATGCTTTCCAGAAATTCTACGTCATTTCTGATCAACAATATGTTAACAACATATACTCATCAGAAATTCTATAGTGCTCCCATTCACTTCTTTGGAAATACAAGTTTCTCATGAACTTTGTATAGACCCAAAATCTTTGATCATCTTATCAAAGCGTGCATTCCAACTCCGAGATGCTCACTCCAGTCCTTAGAAGGATTGCTGGAGCTTTGCATACTTATTAGCATCTTTCGGGATTGACAAAACCTTCCGGTTGTATCACATACAACCTTTCCTCAATAAAATCGTCGAGGAAACAATGTTTTGACATCCTATCTGCAAGATTTCATAAATAATGCAGTAATCGCTAATATAATTCCAACAGACTCTTAGCATCGCTACGAGTGAGAAAATCTCATCGTAGTCAACTCCTTGAACTTGTCGGAAAACATCTTAACGACAAGTCGAGCTTTCTTAATGGTGACATTTACCATCATTGTCCGTCTTCCTTTTGAAATCCATCTGTACTCATTAGCCTTACGACCATCGAGCCGTTCTGCCAAAGTCTACACTTTGTTTTCATACATGGATCCTCTCTCGGATTTTATGGCCTCAAGCCATTTATCGGAATCCGGCCCACCATCGCTTCTCCATAGCTCGTAGGTTCATTGTTGTCCAGCAACATGACTTTCAAGACAGGATTACGTACCACTCTTAAGTAGTATGTATCCTTGTCACCCCACGAGGTTTGGTAGTGACTTGATCCGAAGTTTCATGATCAATATCATAAGCTTCCACTTCAATTGGTGTAGGTGCCACAGGAACAACTTCCTGTGCCCTGCCACACACTAGTTGAAGAGACGGTTCAATAACCTCATCAAGTCTCCACCATCCTCCCACTCAACTCTTTCGAGAGAAACCTTTCCTCGAGAAAGGACCCGATTCAAGAAACAATTCATATTGCTTTCGGATCTGAATTAGGAGGTATACCCAACTGTTTTGGGTTTCCTATGAAGATGCATTTTATCCGCTTTGGGTTCGAGCTTATCAATCCTGAAACTTTTCCACATAAGCGTCGCAGCCCCAAACTTTCAAGAAACGACAACTTAGGTTTCTCTAAACCATAATTCATACGGTGTCATCTCAACGGAATTACGTGGTGCCCTATTTAAAGTGAATGCGGTTGTCTCTAATGCCTAACCCATGAACGATAGTGGTAATTCGATAAGAGACATCATGGTACGCACCATATCCAATAGGGTGCAACTATGATGTTCGGACACACCATCACACTATGGTGTTCCAGGCGGTATTAATTGCGAAACAATTTCCACAATGTCTTAATTGTGTGCCAAAACTCGTAACTCAGATATTCATCTCTATGATCATATCATAGACATTCTATCATCTTGTCACGAAGATCTTAAACTTCACTCTGAAATTACTTGAACCATTCAATAATTCAGACTTGTGTTTCATTAAGTAAATATTCTCAACATCTACTCAAATCATCCGTGAAGTAAGAACATAACGATATTCACTGCATGCCTCAGCACTCATTGGACTGCACACATCAAAATGTGTTGCTTCCAACAAGTTGCTATCTTGTTCCATCTTACTGAAACCGAGGCTTTTCAGTCATCTTGCCCATGTGGTATGATTTGCATATCTCAAGTGATTCAAAATCAAGTGAGTCCGAACGATCCATTTGCATGGAGTTTCTTCATGCATATACACCAATAGACATGGTTCGCATGTCTCAAACTTTTCAAAACGAGTGAGTCCAAAGATCCATCAACATGGAGCTTCTTCATGCGTTTTATACCATTATGACTTACATGGCAGTGCCACAAGTAAGTGGCACTATCATTACTATCTTATATCTTTTGGCATGAAAATGTGTATCACTACGACCGAGATTCAATAAACCATTCCTTTAGGTGCAAGACCATTGAAGGTATTATTCAAAAATAGAGTAACCATTATTCTCCTTAAATGAATAACCGTATTGCGATAGACATAATCCAATCATGTCTATGCTCAACGCAAACACCAATCTCGGTGGTAGAGGAAGCGTGCGATGCTTGATCATATCAACCTTGGAAACACTTCCAACATATATCGTCAGCTCACCTTTAGCTAGTCTCCGTTTATTCCGTAGCTTTTATTTCGAGTTACTAACACTTAGCAACCGAACCGGTATCTAATACCCTGGTGCTACTAGGAGTACTAGTAAAGTACACATTAACATAATGTATATCCAATATACTTCTATCGACCTTGCCAGCCTTCTCATCTACCAAGTATCTAGGGTAATTCTGCTCCAGCGGTTATTCCCCTTATCACAGAAGCACTTAGTCTCGGGTTTGGGTTCAACCTCAGGTTTCTTCACTGGTGCAGCAGCTGATTTGCCGTTTCATGAAGTATCCCTTCTTGCCCTTGCCCTTCTTGAAACTAGTGGTTTCACCAACCATCAACAATTGATGCTCCTTCTTGATTTCTACTTTCACGGTGTCAAACATCACGAATACCTCAAGGATCATCATATCTATCCCTGATATGTTATAGTTCATCACGAAGCTCTAGCAGCTTGGTGGCAATGACTTTGGAGAAACATCACTATCTCATTTGGAAGATCAACTCCCACTCGATTCAAGTGATTGTTGCACTCAGACAATCTGAGCACAAGCTCAACGATTGAGCTTTTCTCCCTTAGTTTGCAGGCTAAGAAAATCGCCGGAGGTCTCATACCTCTTGACGTGGGCACGAGCCTGAAATCCCAATTTCAGACCTCGAAACATCTCATATGTTCCGCGATGTTTCGAAAACGTCTTTCGTGCCTCAACTCTAAACCGTTTAACTGAACTATCACGTAGTTATCAAGACGTGTATGTCTGATGTTCACAACATCCACAAACGACATTTGGGGTTCAGCACACTGAGCGGTGCATTAAGGACATAATCTTTCTACTGATCGCATAATCGCTACTATCAACTTTCAACTATAATTTTCTCTAGGAACATATCTAAAACAGTAGAACTATAGCGCGAGCTACGACATAATTTGCAAAAGGTCTTTTGACTATGTTCAGGATAATTAAGTTCATCTTATGAACTCCCACTCAGATAGACATCCCTCTAGTCATCTAAGTGATTACATGATCCGAGTCAACTAGCCCGTGTCCGATCATCACGTGAGACGGACTAGTTAACGTCGGTGAACATCTTCATGTTGATCGTATCTACCATACGACTCATGCTCGACCTTTCGGTCTCCGTGTTCCGAGGCCATGTCTGCACATGCTAGGCTCGTCAAGTTAACCCTAAGTGTTTTCGCTGTGTAAAACTGTCTTACACCCGTTGTATGTGAACGTAAGAATCCATCACACCCGATCATCACGTGGTGCTTAGAAGCGACGAACTGTAGCAACGGTGCACAGTTAGGGGGGAACACTTCTTGAAATTTTGTAAGGGATCATCTTATTTACTACCGTCGTCCTAAGTAAACAAGATGCATAAACATGATAAACATCACATGCAATCAAATAGTGACATGATATGGCCAATATCATTTTGCTCCTTTTGATCTTCATCTTCGGGGCTCCATGATCATCTTGTCACCGGCATGACACCATGATCTCCATCATCATGATCTCCATCATCGTGTCTTCATGAAGTTGTCACGCCAACGACTACTTCTACTTCTATGGCTAACGCGTTTAGCAATAAAGTAAAGTAAGTTACATGGCGTTCTTCAATGACACGCAGGTCATACAAAAAATAAAGACAACTCCTATGGCTCCTGCCGGTTGTCATACTCATCGACATGCAAGTCGTGAATCCTATTACAAGAACATGATCAACCTCATACATCACATATATCATTCATCACATCCTTTTGGCCATATCACATCACATAGCATACCCTGCAAAAACAAGTTAGACGTCCTCTAATTGTTGTTGCATGTTTTACGTGGCTGCTATGGGTTTCTAGCAAGAACGTTTCTTACCTACGCAAGACCACAACGTGATATGCCAATTGCTATTTACCCTTCATAAGGACCCTTTTCATCGAATCCGTTCCGACTAAAGTGGGAGAGACTGGCACCCGCTAGCCACCTTATGCACCAGGTGCATGTCAATCGGTGGAACCTGTCTCACGTAAGAGTACGTGTAAGGTCGGTCCGGGCCGCTTCATCCCACAATACCGTCGAAACAAGATTGGACTAGTAACGGTAAGCATATTGAACAACATCAACGCCCACAACTACTTTGTGTTCTACTCGTGCAAAGAATCTACGCAATAGACCTAGCTCTGATACCACTGTTGGGGAACATAGCAGAAATTCAAAAAATTTCCTACGTAACACCAAGATCTATCTATGGAGAGACCAGCAACGAGTAGAAAGGAGAGTGCATCTACATACCCTTGTAGATTGCTAAGCGGAAGCGTTCAAGTGAACGGGGTTGATGGAGTCGTACTCGTCGTGATTCAAATCACCGATGATCAAGTGCCGAACGGACGGCACCTCCGCGTTCAACACACGTACAACCCGGTGACGTCTCCCACGCCTTGATCCAGCAAGGAGAGAGGGAGAGGTTGAGGAAGACTCCATCCAACAGCAGCACAACGGCGTGGTGGTGGTGGAGGAGCGTGGCAATCCCGCAGGGCTTCGCCAAGCACCATGGGAGAAGAGGAGGAGGGAGAGGGGTAGGGCTGCACCAACGAGAGATCAAATCGCGTGTTATGGGCAGCCCCATGCCTCAATATATATAGGGGGAGGGGAGGGCTGCGCCCCCTTTAGGGTTTCCCACCCCCAAGGGGTGCGGCCAGCCCTAGATGGGAAAGGGGCGGCGGCCAAGGGAGGATTCCCTCCCCCCCAAGGCACCTAGGAGGTGCCTTCCCCTCCTAGGACTCTTCCTTAGGGTTCCCCTTTGACCCTAGGCGCATGGGCCATGAGGGAAGTGGCGCCCCAGCCCACTTTGGGCTGGATCCCTTCCCACTTCAGCCCATGTGGCCCCCCGGGGCAGGTGGCCCCACCCGGTGGGCCCCCGGGACCCTTCCAGTGGTCCCGGTACAATACCGATGACCCCGAAACTTGTCCCGATGGCCGAAACAGGACTTCCTATATATAAATCTTTACCTCCGGACCATTCCGGAACTCCTCGTGACGTCCGGGATCACATCCGGGACTCCGAACAACATTCGGTTACCACATACAAGCTTCCTTTATAACCCTAGCGTCATCGAACCTTAAGTGTGTAGACCCTACGGGATCGGGAGACATGCAGACATGACCGAGACGTTCTCCGGTCAATAACCAACAGCGGGATCTGGATACCCATGTTGGCTCCCATATGTTCCACAATGATCTCATCGGATGAACCACGATGTCAAGGACTTAATCAATCCCGTATTCAATTCCCTTTGTCTATCGGTATGTTACTTGCCCGAGATTCGATCGTCGGTATACCGATACCTTGTTCAAACTCGTTACCGGCAAGTCACTTTACTCGTTCCGTAAAACATCATCCCGTGATCAACTCCTTGGTCACATTGCGCATATGATGATGTCCTACCGAGTGGGCCCAGAGATACCTCTCTGTTTACACGGAGTGACAAATCCCAGTCTCGATCCGTATAAAACAATAGATACTTTCGGAGATACCTGTAGTGTACCTTTATAGTCACCCAGTTACGTTGTAACGTTTGATACACCCAAAGCACTCCTACGGTATCCAGGAGTTACACGATCTCATGGTCAAAGGAAGAAATACTTGGCATTGGCAAAGCTCTAGCAAATGAACTACACGATCTTTTGTGCTAGTCTTAGGATTGGGTCTTGTCCATCACATCATTCTCCTAATGATGTGATCCCGTTATCAATGACATCCAATGTCCATAGCCAGGAAACCATGACTATCTGTTGATCACAACGAGCTAGTCAACTAGAGGCTCACTAGGGACATATTGTGGTCTATGTATTCACACGTGTATTACGATTTCCGGATAATACAGTTATAGCATGAATAAAAGACAATTATCATGAACAAGGAAATATAATAATAATACTTTTATTATTGCCTCTAGGGCATATTTCCAACAGATCGACCTTTTTGATTTCCCAACACTACAACGACATGCTCTCATAAGCTGCTTGATGGGACTACAAGACCACAAGCCATGCTGAACCATGCAATCTATGCCACTAAGATTGACAGTGGACTCTCCTTATTCACTTTACAAATTATTCGAAATGAGTATAGCTTGGGAAAATATGTACCATAGCTTGGTCAGCTGAACAAATTTGTACAACTGCACTCCCCAACTTCTCTCCTCGGAGACGTGAAATCCTCTATTCAAAACTTAATCCTCTCCCATGTTTTCACCTTTGGACGGTATTAAGTTGAGCTCCTAGTTTTTTCTTCTTTAGCACATCTTATGTGGCTTCTTTATTTCCCCTATACCGATTCTCGATTTTGTCCTCTAAAATGTGTTTCTTGATAATGGAATAGTTTTCATCATTTTTCTTGCACTGGACTAGATGCTTGAGTATTCATGGAAGTACATGTGCTTGGAAACCCCGTCATATTCATCCATGCCAGACTCAGAGAATGTACATTGTTCATGAGTAATATGGACATTTTGTCAATTCCATGCTTGGTGGTTGTCGAGGCGTCTTTTCACGGTGTACCTCGATGTAGTATTCATTCATCCGCATTCGATGGATCCATCCTAAAATTGAAGTGTAGTTTTAGGACGACTTCTCTGTTGCGGGTGGCATGGCGTCCCCGAAGGAGTTCGGAGAGTGCTCCACTATAGGTGTGATTTGATTCTCTGTGGCACAACTACTCTTTTCCATTCTTGTACAAGAGCATGGAGCTAGTTTGATCCCCATGGCTTTGCCAGACAATGGCACCTCAGTTTTCCTTCATTGGTTGGGTCATGCCATGGTAAACATTTTAGCTCCGAGGCAAAAGTCTTGTTCTGGCTTTCATAAGGCATGCGTGTTATCTCCAATCTGAAGGCTTGTCTTGGAGTATTAGTATTCCTCTTGTGAAATCTAGCCTTCACTTAGTGGATCAAGCAAACGGTAGTGAGGTGAATTCCGGCGGTAAAATCATGTGTTTTGCTTTCACTTAAGGATTCAAGAAATGTTGGTGTGCCGGTGTTTCTACCATGTGTTGTTTCCCTAATCCATATAATACATGTGTTGCTTCCACTTGAGTGTGAGGTGAACTCTGGTATTAAATGTCTTATCTTGTTGCCTTGATCCATATACTACATGTGTTTCTTCCTTTTGGTTGTTTAAATTAAGTTAGAAGTTGCAAGATTAGCATATTGAGATTCAGCGATGTTAGTCGGTTTCTATTTGCAAGTAATTTTAGGCCTCGATGTGGAACTTTACAAGAATTAATGATCCTTATGTTGTACGTACAAAGTCTATACAAGAAGTTATTAATATTTGGTCACACGGGCTTGTAGCTAGTCAGTGATGTAGAAGCATATATCACTTAAGATTTCAGAGCCTAACATTGATCACAAAAATTATAGGTTCCACTGAAAAAAGTAATATAATAGATTGATTTCTTCATCAAGTCACCTATCATGGTCCATAATTGCGTTATACATAGACCCAGCAACATGTGAGGGGGAATTGAAAGTAACTTCCCCATATGAAAGCTTAGCATGATCTTTGCACTCCCCTTTCTACAACCCAGTTCGCACACATTTCAAACGCCCACATACATTTCTTGCGACCTATGATTAGCAATGTTTATGAGTTTAAACCTACATCTTGTAGGTTCTTTTGTTTGGTGAATGTCTGCAGACAAAATCACTTGGTTGATGTGAATGTGGTGCATGCCACAAGCACGGCTTTGAAATGAGTGGCATCGTGAAAACATCTTTAGCATTAGCAGTCGAGGAAGCATAAATAGCATCCCCAGCTTGTACCTCTCCAGGTGAGAGATTGGTCTACTTGGAATATCTAGTTTCCAGTTCGCTATCTCTATTTATCCTGCTCTTTGGTGTATGAGCGTGTTGTGCTACTTCCTATAGCCATTGTCTTGTATCCAGAGCACTGCCCTTTCAAGGCGGAAGCTCTGAGATGGAGCCCTATTTCTTGTTTTATAAAAAAATGGTTTGTGCTGACTTATGCCCGTCGTAGTTGCCCTAAAAAACACTGTTGTACATCTTTAAATATAGCACCCGGCGGTATGATTCTTTTCTCAGTTAATTGCGGGGTGGGAGTTGCTCTGTTTTGTTTCATAGCATGCAAGAGACATAAAAGCACCAGTGCAACTGTTTTGTTTCATAGAATGCAATCAGATGTTGTCTTCTTGTTAAATGTGGTTGTGTGTGTGTGTGTGCGCACGCGCGCACGCGCGCGCGCGCGTGTGTGTGTGTGGGGGGGGGTGTTAACGGAATTCTCTTTAGCCTATGGAACTTGAACTTGATGTTAGAGCATCTATAGTCCTTTTTCCAAAACTTAACTCCCAAAACTTTCTCCCAAACACTAATAAGATGCCCGTGCTACGCTACGGGAACAAAAAAGAATAGGTGGACTCAAGTCATAGTAAGAAGCCCATCTAGTAGGAAGAAGCGTTGCTGTCCCTGCTCAGATCTATCCAATTTCGGCAGTAAATAGGCAAATTCATCCACACACGTGGTAACTGTGCCAACATGGACCAGTTTTATCTCTGAATCCAAACCGTCTACTCTGCAGGGTTTAAAGATTGAAAAAATATCATATAGTATCTTGAAGATAGCAAAGTTTATAATAAATGTCATATGAAATTTATTTTGTCACCTCTCTCTCTCCCTGTATTCGCTGGTCAGTTGAACACTCGAGGGTTTTGCGCAGCGTAATTGCCTGCTGCTTTTCTGCTTTCTTCTCCTTTTATTCCTTAACAGAAAACGATCGTGCCGCGGCTCCAGCGCTCCTACTGAATCGTGCCATCCCACGATCGAGCACCTGGTCCACGGCGCCTACAAACTCTCCACGGATCACACAGACCGCGTCTCGTGGGAGCTGGCATCTAACTAACCTGACGAAACACGCTAACTGGACTTTTAACTGAAGAAAACAACTACTCTGACGCTAAACTGCTAGCAACAACTAGCTTATTGTGCAACAAACTTCCCCTAAGCTAGGTTTGCTTGCATCTGACGATTCCCACTCGATCACGCATCTCATGGAAATGGATCCGTCTGGGCGCCTTGGTGAGAATGTTAGCGAGCTGGTCACCTGTGCGAACGTACTGAACATCAATGCTATCGTCGTCGACGCACTGCCTGATGAAGTGGTAGCGCAGCTTGATGTGTTTGCTCCTGTAATGGAAGACAGGGTTCTTGCTCAGTGCTATCGCTGACTTTTTGTCGATGCAGAGTTTGGTGGCGCCGTCGACGCGCCCGAGCAGCTCTCCGAGCAGTCGCCTGAGCCAGATGCCCTGACACGCAGCTCTTGCTGCAGCGACATACTCCGCCCCGCATGAGGAAAGCACGACAATCTTCTGCTTGGCTGATTGCCATGACACCGGGCTGCCTCCGAGGAAGAAGATGGTGCCGCTGGTGCTCTTGCGATCATCCACGTCCCCGCCCAGGTCTGAGTCGCTGTACCCGGCGAGTTCCGCGTCGCATGCCTGTCGAGCGTAACAGCATCCCAGCTGATGTGTGCTGGCGATGTATCTCAGCAACTGCTTGACGGCGCCCCAGTGCTCGCTCGTCGGCGCCTCCATGAACCTGCTAACATACCCAACAGCGTAGGTGATGTCAGGTCGCGTGTGGGTGAGGTAGCGGAGACTGCCCACCACACTCCTGAAGTGCGTGGCATCAACGGGCTCCCCAGTCCCCTTCCGGCTGAGCTTGAGCCGTGGCTGCATTGGTGTGGCCACGGGGTGGCAGTCATCCATGCCGGCCTTCTCCAGAAGCTTGCCGGCGTACGAGGACTACGTGATGGTGATCAGCCCAGGCCTCTGGTCCACTTCTATGCCCAACTAGTAGTTCAGCAATCCCAGATCACTCATCTTGAAGAGCGTCATCATCTCCTGTTTGAACTCGGTGATCGCCACCGTGGTGATGAGATCGTCCACATACACGCCAACAAGGAGACGACCACCCACACCAGTCCGTGTGTAGACCGCATACTCGGACGGGCACTTCTCGAAGCCGAGAGTGTTGAGGCTGCCATCAAGCTTCACGTACCATGCCCGAGGTGCTTGACGCAGGCCATAGAGCGCCTTGCGCAACCGAAGCACCTTGCTTGTCTTCCCGGCGAGCTCGAACCCCGGGGGCTGCACCACGTAGACTTCCTCCTCAAGATCGCCGTTGAGGAAAGCAGACTTGACGTCGAGGTGGTGCACCTCCCAGTTCTCCTGTGTTGCTACGACGAGCAGCAAGTGCACAGAGTCGAGGCGCGCCGCCGGCGCGAACACTTCCTCGAAATCGATGCCGGCGCGCTGCACAAAGCCCTTTGCCACGAGGCGAGCCTTGTGCTTCATCACCTCGCCGGCGGCGTTGCGCTTCTCCTTGAAGACCCATTTCAGTCCGATTGGGCGGCGACCTGCAGGCAGTTCACAGAGGGACCATGTCCCGTTAGACTCGATGCAGCTCATTTCTTCCTTCATCGCTGCTCGCCATGCTGCGTGTGGTTCGGCCTCCGCGAACGTCACGGGCTCGCCTTCGGGCAGCAGGAGCAGCTGCTCCGTCCTCCTAGCGCCGGCCGCGCCCTCTCCGAGCACGTCGTCCATGCGGCGGAAGCGATGGACGGCGTCTGGATTGTCGGCGTCGTCGAACATGTCCGCGTCAAAGGCGGCGGGGTCGCGTACTGCACGTCCTACCACGCTGGAGCGGCAGGTGGTGTGCTCCTCGATGCCGGTGTTTCTGTTGCAGCTGCGGCGGAGGTGGGAGTCGGCGTGGCTGGCAGGGACGCCGTTGTGGTTGTTCCATGTGTAGGCGGTGAGGGTGAGACGGTTGGTGCAGCGTTGTCCTCCCTGGGTCGCCGTATGATGCAAAGTCGACGACGAACGTGCCGTCTGTGCTCGCCGTCTCGCTGCTCCAGTCCCAGCTCGCGTTCTCGTTGAACACGACGTCGCGCGATACATGCACGCGCCGGCTCGCTGGGTCGTAGACCCTGTACGCCTTGGTGCCAGGCTCGTATCCGATGAGTACCATGGGCGTGCTCCGGTCGTCCAGCTCCTTAAGGTTTGGCCGCACGCTCTTGACATGAGCCACACACCCAAACACGCGTAGATGACTCACCTCCAGTTTCTTTCCGTGCCAGGCCTCGTACGGAGTCGCGCCGTCCACGCTCGAGTGAATGCGCGGTTCAGGAGATACATGGCCGTGGTCACCGCCTCTCCCTAGAAGTGATCTGGAATTCCCTTGGCCTTCATCATACTTCTTGCGATGCCCACCACCGTCTGGTTGCGCCTCTCCACCACGCCGTTCTGCTGTGGCGAGTACGGCGCTGTCAGGTGGTGCTGGACACCAGCGGACGCGAAGTGCTCCGCCAGCGCCGTGGATGTGAACTCCCCGCCATGGTCTGTGCGTAGCGTCCCTAGCTTGCGCCGTGTTTCCACCTCCGCGCGTGTCTGGAAGTTCTTGATCGCCGTGGCGGCCTCATCCTTGCTGGACAGCAAGGTGAGACACATGTAGCGGCTATGGTCGTCCACGAGGAGGAGGAAGTATCGCCGTCTGCATGGCATCGCTGGCGTGATCGCCCCGTACAGTTCTGCGTGAACAAGGTCGAGCGGCGTCTCCGCTCTGTACTTCACCGTCTACGGAAACGGCGTCCGGCGCTGCTTGCCGGCGAGGCACGCCTGGCAGAGCTGCCTGTGTGATCGATGCTAGGCAGTCCTCGCACCAGGTCTCCCCGCGCCATCCTCTGGAGCGCGTCGATGTGCAAGTGCCCGAAGTGGTCGTGCCAGCGCCATGACACGTTGTTCGTGTGTGCGGCAAGGCAGGCCGGACGTACAGGGCAAAAAATGCAACTTGTACAAACGATTTTGAGATCGTTTTACCTTGAGGATGAGTGCGCCGCGTCGGTCGTGTATGGAGAGGATGCCATGGCGCACGTTGATGTCGCAGCCGTTCTCGTCGAGCTGCCCGAGGCTCACGACGCTGCTCTTGAGCCTGGGGATGTAGTACACCTCCAGGAGCGCGCGTTGCGCTCCCCCGTCGACGGTGAACGCGACCGTGTCGCGCCCCTCGATCTGCACCGCTGACCCGTCTCCGAACCACACAGTTCTAGTGATGGTCGTGTCTAGGTCGGTGAAGGCCATGTGATCGCCGGTCATGTGATTGGACGCTCCGGTGTCCAGATACCACATCGCGTCGACGACAGCGTCCTCAGCTGCTTGGGTGATGTGTGCCATCTCTTCATTGAGGAAGACTATGGCGCGCGGTGTGTCAGAACGATCTGCTACCGCCGCCTCTGAATGCACGGGGCGCGTGAGCTCGTCGACCTCGGCAAGTAGCAGCTCGGGATCGCCCTCCTCATCTGCTTGAGCTAGGAGGGCACCCTCCTCCCTTTTCTTCTTCCTGCACTCTCGGGCCCAGTGCCCTTTTATGCCACAGTACCTGCATTTTTCTTTGTCCCCGCCGCTCTTGTCAGGGTAGTCACCGCCGTGGCCACGGCCTCCGCCTCTTCGGCGGTTGTTGCTGCCGCCCGAGGGAGGTCCCGGGGCGCGAGGTTGCGGTTGGCGGGCCTGCCACTCCTCCCAAGTGAGGAGCAACCACCCCCCTTGGCTGCCATTGCCTCCATGCGCATCATCAGTCGGTCCTGAACGACACGCAGCCTGTCGGTGACCTCGTCCAGGGAGAGAGAGCTTATGTCCAGCAGCGTCTCAATCGCGATTGCCACCTGCGCGAACTGAGGCGGGACAACACGCAGGAACTTGGCGACTACCTTTGATTCTTCCACCGTGTCGCCGAGAGCGCGCGGGCCGGCGATGATGCCGGAAAGACGGAGCGAGAAGTCGTCGATGATCTCCCCGTCGCGGAAGGTGATCCCCTCGAAATCACGCCGCAGTTTCTGCGCGTTGGCCACGCGTATGCGCGTGGCTCCAAGGCGCTGCGTGGCGATGGCGTCCCACGCCTCCTTGGCAGTCTCCTTCTCCCCCACGGCGAGCAGCACGTCCGAAGGGAGGCTGCGCAGGATGGTGATCATCGTGTTGCACTCGTGGTGGTAGGAGACGTCGTCGTGAGAGACCGTGCCCCACCAGCCGTGGGCCTAAAGGTAGACCTTCATTAGCAGAGCCCACCTGGCGTAGTTGGTGCACGTCAGCGTCGGCAGCGCGCCCGCTGCGGGCGCCGGCTGCAGCGACTGCTGAGCCGCTACGTCGCCTCGGCGGTGAGTCCGTCCACGGTCCTGTGACGGCGCGCGTATGCGTGGTGGCGTCTCCGATCGGCCTGCACCGCCAACGGGCGTCCTCGTCGTGGCCGCCGGCATCTTCGACATGGCTCTATTGCCACTTGTCACCTCTCTCTCTCTCGCTGTATTCGCTGGTCAGTTGAACACTCGAGGGTTTTGCGCAGCGCAATTGCCTGCTGCTTTTCTGCTTTCTTATCCTTTTATCCCTTAACAGAAAACGATCGTGCCGCGGCTCCAGCTCTCCTACTGAATCGTGTCATCCCACGATCGAGCACCTGGTCTACGATGCCTACAAACTCTCCATGGATCACACAGACCGCGTCTCGTGGGAGCTGGCATCTAACTAACCTGACGAAACTGACGAAACATGCTAACTGAACTTTTAACTGAAGAAAACAACTACTCTGACGCTAAACTGCTAGCAACAACTAGCTTATTGTGCAACAAATTTGAATCAGAAGAGTACTATATGTCACTAAAAAAAATTAAGCTTTGAAAAATGCCATCACTATTTTCATATTTTAAAACATGGCACTACAAAGTTTATACTTTGAAATATGCCATGGCATACCAATTCAGGCCATTAGGAGACAATGAGGAACCCCTCGAGAAAAAAGAGACAATTAGGAGATGCAGGGATGGAAATGCTACTTGAACTGCCAAACGCCACACTCGGCGCCGGCGAGAGCGACTTTGCACTTCTCTGAAGCAGCGCGTGTAGGCTCCATCATGTCGCCATCGCCATTTGTACGCGAAGAACCTGTAGTAGCCGGCAATCGCATACTGATGAGGCTCCGCATGTAGAGGTCGCGCGCGTAGCCTAGCGCCTGTCGCGCTGTCCATTGGGACGTTCAAGGCCTAGCGCCAGAAGGACCCAAACGCCCCCAATCGATATTCTCTCATTTTTCCCCAATCGCTACCGATCGCCGACTGCAGATTCGTCCGCTACTCCCGGTCGCCGACTGCCGACTCCTCCGCTACTCCCGCCCAACGTCTCCCAGGTACTCCTGACCGCTGCCCGCTCTGCCTCCGCTGCTCCCGGCCGCCCCCTCCCCAACTGCCGCCTGTCATGGCTCGGTCGACCTCCATCTCCCGAGCCCCCACCCCCCACCGCTCCCGCTCAGCAGGTGGTTCACACCGACGAGGTGGAACCGGAGCACCCATCACATTGCCTCTCAGCCACCACGACATCTATGTCGCGCTCGTCTTAGCCGAACCCGATGACCGCCGCCGCACAGCAGGCTCTTCCCACGGCACCATTCGGCGCCGATTCTGGTCGACCTCGGGTCCGCGATGATGCAAGAAATGTGTCCCCGCCAGAAGCACCCCCTCCCATCGATAGTGCTGGCCAAATTATGCCGTCTCCTTCGACTCTATCCGTCGATGCCGGTCGCCGTGTGCCGTTCTCCTTCTCTGATAGCCCGCGCGACCAGATCCAGAAGGAGTGATGATGAAGGGGAGATCTCAAAGCCAAATCCGATTTACTGAGATCCTATCTACTCCTACAATACAGCTATACGACAGACGTGACCCTTGCCCACTCAACTCCAACGATCACAGGGAAAGGGAGGGGAGGGCCAGCGGCGAGGAAATTTCGAGTGGTTCTAGAATAATCTGTCTCACGAGAGAAGGGGAAACCTCCAGACTATCCTAGCTCCGCCCGACACTCTCGTCCCAATCGTCGCAACCTTAGATTCAAGATCGGACGGTACATATGGCCTGAAGGCAGGCACACCATCACCACCAACTTGCTTTTTTGTAGGACTAGAGATTAACTTCTCAAAATTTTGTTAACAATGTGTGCAACTAACCCTTCCCCTATACACAGCTCATCAAATAAATTGGACCCCACACTTTTCATCCCAGCCCGTCCGATATGGCGCACTCAGGGTCCAAACACTCGGCCACATGCCTGCCCGGGCGCCTCAGCGTGCTTGCGAAGCACAATGCTTGGTTGTATCATCCAATGCCTTGTGGTGCTTGTCGGTTGTTTTGAGGCACAGGGCGTGCTCGGACTCTGTCAGCGCCACTTGGAGGAGCTGGGTGTTGAGCCTGCACTAGCAGCAAGCATCCGACTTGACATTGGTTTTGGACCGACCGAGGGCCCAAGCCTCCGCAGGCACCCATGACGATCTCACCTAGGGCTTGGTGAACTTCGCCTTGCGCTGCGCCTGGCACCGCCCGCTGCGGCACACCTCCGCTACAGGAGGACAGAGCTTTTGTAACATGCACTTGTGTTACTACATGTTCAAAAACGTGTTACTGTACCATAAGTAACACATTTTGAGATGTGTTACATTAGGCCGTGTTACTAAGATGTACCCGTTGTCACACACGATATTTGTTCCAATATGTTAAAAAATATGTTACAATTATGCTATAGTAACACGTATCATCTGTGTTACTAAATGCGCCAGTAACACGTTTTTATAGCTATAGCAACATGATTAGTAATCTATTTTCATAGATGTAGTAACAGTGACAGTAACATGTTTTTTTAACTCCCGTAACACAATTGGTAACATATTATTTTACCTTTAGCAACACATTAGTAGCATAATTTTCCATAAACTGTACCACAATAATTCATGATGGTCAATCACCCTAGTAACATACTCCCTCCGTCCCAAAATAAGTGTCTCAACTTTGTACTAGCTCTAGTACGAATTTGTACTAAGCTCAAGACACTTATTTTGGGAGGGAGGGAGTATTTGACAGTAGAAAAAAAAGCAGGCCTAATGTACCATCCTGGAGCACATAACTATCATTTTGCATTCGCTAAATATGCCGAGTCATGGTTTAAATTTTCCAGCGTAAGAAAGTAAGGAAGAGACACGTCTCCACTTCATTCTAACAAAGATAAAAGCAGGTTTTGCAAATCATAAGGATATATTCCAGAGATCAAATCCAAATACATAGACACATTGCACATTACAGTAAGATTAATGTTTAAGTCAAAACAATAGGACTGCACTATTAACAACAAAATCAGATTTGAACGCAAATTTACATAAACAAGTTTTCAACCTTACTACAGAGTACTACAGATACACCTTCTTGCACATCAAATCTACTTTCATATACATTAGTATCTTCCACATTTTTAAAGGAATATTAGCTTCCTCTGCCACAGAATTGTCCAGTCTGCACATTCCATTTGATTGTTGATATTAACCACAACTTCTATCACCTCCTGAAAATTCTGGTGGACCCAACAATCATTCGCGTCATTATAATATCTCCTGTCAAAACAGCACAAATACACAACTGAAACTTTGAGAACACAATGAAAAGCAGAAATATCATAAACTAGAAGGAAGAACTGTCCTTTTCTTGGAATACTCACAACAATAACAAGTTCATGTGTACAACAATGGAGAACTATACGTACACAATTTACTAAAATATAAAACCTCCAAGTTTATGTTATTGATCAAGATGCACATAATAAGTAACACCTCTAATTAAGAGCATGTCATTTTGAATGCTGCCTAGTGAACATTATTTACTACTGGCATTGCTGGCATAACAGAAAAAATGGAAGGGGAAAAACACTATGTTATTCAGCATTAATGTCCAAACTGAAGCAGATTGCACAGCAAATCAAACAAAATAACAAGATTTGATGTGCAAGATGGTGTATCTGTAGTACTCTGTAGTACTCTGTAGTAAGGTTAACTGAGTAGGTTAACTAAGAAATTGCTAATCCATACCATTTTTGAAGTGTTAAATTGTCTCACCTGCAAAACAGAAAGGACATGCATGTTAATTTAGAATTCATGGGATCATTCTTCTATACTGATTCGAGGCAAGAAGAATTAAACAAGAACTCCAAAATACAAGTTACAACTAACATCATATGACAATAGTACATGCATCCACTAAAATCAGTGACAAATACTAGTAGAACCCTGATTCTCCACTAAGATCATATGAACATATAGGCAAGATAAGCAAAAATGAAGCAACAAGTCACCAACAATACATCCAAGTTCCCTTGCACATACAGAACAGTGCACAAAGAATGAAACAAAAATTCAATACAAATGATGGGAGATGGGAGTGAACTGGAGAAGACGCCGCCGAGATGCCGAGGTGGACAGACGGTCGCCTGCTGAGTTGCCAATGTGGAGAGTTGGAACGATGTCGAAGGCTCGAAGCTCGAATCGAAGGTGGATGGGCGCTGGGCGGACGGATGGGCGACGGCGGGTCCATGTCTTCCTTTGGTCCTCTCCTTCCTTGCGTGCAGCGAGTCCAGCGACGGCGCGACGGTCGGCGGTCAGTGCGAAGGCGAGGGCGCAGATGCGGGAGATGCCAGCCGCCGCAGGAGTCGGCCTCGGGGGTGGCCGAGTGGGGGAGAAGTTGCAGTGGGCGGTGGCACCGGCGGCGTCTTCTCAGCGCTCAGATGAATAGCGGCGGCGGCGGCGGCGGCTCAGCGCTCAGATGAACAGCGGCGGCGGCGGCTGAGTCGGGGTGGGAGGGCAGGCGCTTAGGTCTTGTAAGTCTAGCGGGCGTGCGGTGCGGGGCTGCGGGCGTGGGCTGCTGGCTAAGTCTAGGCCGCGTGGGATGGGTGGGCTTTTACTGGGCCGGAGCTGGGGAGAGTTTGAGCTGGGATAATTTTGGCCATTTCGGTTATAAAAGGGTAAAATACCAAATCGACCGAATTTGGTTCGGTTAGTAGGCCAGCTAACCAATTCTCAAAATCAACTAGAAAAACTAATTCTGGAAAAAAAGTAGGCCAGCTAACTGAATTTCTCTGTACACAGTGAAAAACTCGAATGGCCGAAATTCAATTTTTTCGGTTTCTGTTTAGTTTTTAGTTAGTCAATGTTTATGCCAAACCAAGGCAAGCCCAACATCACCAATATTGGAGGAAAACAAAGATCAAAAGCCCGCAGCTATGTGACAATAGGCATGCAGCAGCAGATGGAAAAGACAAAAAAAATGATTTTGGACTCACTGTATTCCACTACACATTGTTCATATGGAGATCTGAACCCCCATGTGTTCTTGGCCTCGATGAAGGACACCGATGCCGCCTTCCTCACCAAGACACGCGTCACCAGTGCTCCATCTCTCGAGATCTCGGCCGTGTTTATTGCGAGCGATGAAGAAGAGATTGGCGGCGTTGCGCTGCTATGAGAGAAGGGTGACTCATGGTCTTTGACGGATTAGGACAGCAACTTGGGGGCGGTGACGATGCAGGAGTTCCGAGGAGGAGTAGGAGATTGAGGATGCGGGGCGGCGACGATGGGAGGGACGGCACACGAAGTGGGAGACAGGACAGGTTAGGTCTTGGCGCTCGATGCGGCGTTAAATCAACCGAATTTTTTACGTCACGTAAAAAACCCGATTGAAATTTCTGACACCCCGCATATATAACTGTAAAATTTGCCTTCCCGGCTCCCAGCGCGCCCTTTCACATTGATATTTTGTTTGCCATCGGCAGCTGTTGGCCTGACATGACATAATCTGTGCAACATTTGATTAGAATTCCAAATTTTATAACTTTACATATACCTACAATAAAAAAAACAAAAACACTTAAACAAACCTTGAAAAACAATTGAAAATTTAGAGTCAGAATTTTTTTCGCTCAAAAACAATTTATTTTTCCAAGTATCTTGTGCATATGACCAAATAATGTACATAGGTCCTACAATATTTTTTTATGTATTTTTCAAATAAATTTTTGTGGATATTACGACCTTCGCTTGACCTTATAGAGAAGGTCATGCACTAACTGCCATAGACACAATGATACTTTCTTACATAGGTTTCCTCGCCTCGTTGGAGCGTGACTAAGTCCTATTTTTGGATAATGTCGAGGGAGGTTTGGTTGAAGGCCGCGGATCGTAATTGACTTTCAAAATCCAACTCCTAGAGGGTCTTCCTCGACATTGGATTGATCAACTTTTTTGAAAATTACAATCATTTTTTTAAAATTAGTGCACACTTTTCGAATTCATAAACATTTTATAAATTCCTGAACATTTTTTGAAATTAGTGAACACTTTTCGAACTCATAAATATTTTCTGAACTTCATGATTATTATGTGACAGTATTTAACAATATTTTCAAATTCGGGCACTTCGAAAATCACAAGAATGTTTCTAACTCCCAAACCTTTTCTGAAATTAGTGAGCACTTCTCGAACTCATGAATGTTTTTTGTACTTCATGGTTACTTTTTGACTTCATGAAATTGTTGTGCAATCTGCGATAATTTCTCTTACTCGCAAATATTTTTTAAATTTATGAACATTTTTTTATTTCTTTTAAAGTTGTTTCATCTACAAACATTCTTTTCAAGGTTTCAACAATGTATTCGAATTAGCGAACAGTTTTTGGAAATCACAAGCATTTTTCAAACTTCCAAATATTTTTTGAAATAATTTAACACATTTCGATCTCACAACAGTTTTCAAACATCATGATTATTTGTTGAATTCATGAACAAATTCGTGAACCTTTTTCGAACTAAAAAACATTTTATAATTTTATGAACATTTTTAATTCGAAAACCTTTTTGAATCCACAAACATTTTAGTTTGTGACAATATTTCCAAATTCGTGAACATTTTTCAAAAATCAAGAATGTTTTGAACTCTCAAACTTCTTTTATATTAGCAAACACTTTGTGAACTCATGAATATTTTTTAACGTCATGACTATTTTTTGAATACATAATCATGTTTTGAAAGTCATGAATTTTTTATCTCCCTAATATTTTTTAAATTCGTGATCATTTTTTATTTGGAATATCTACTTAAATCCACAAACATTTTTTCAAGTTGCGAACACTATTTGCAAAATTCGTGAATATTTCTGGAATACTTAAATTAACAAACACTTTTAAAATTCACAAACCCAATTTCATATTCATGATTTTTTTTTTCTTTTGAATTCCCTTTTTTGAACTTGAGATGATTTTTCAAAGCTTCCTGAACATATTTTGAATTTTTTTTGAGGAAAATGGTAATAAAGGGAAACAAAAATGAAAAAATACGCACGGCCCCGCACAGGACTGGCCCAACACGCGCGCTGTGTTGAGGGATGCACTATTTGGTTTCAGGCCCCGCACTGGGCCGGACCAAACTACTTGGTCGGCTTTGCTTTTAGGCCAGTGACCCATTAGTAGATTAAAAAAATTAGTAGATTAAAAAAATTCATAGCCCACTGCCCTGCTAAATGCATAGTAAAGAAAGGAGCGTGACAATTCAACACCAGTGTTAAGTTGTCTTGATGGTTAGCTCATGTGCTGTTGGGATATTTCTCCCTGGTTCGAATCCTTGTGTTACTACAATCATATATGTAACACATGTGGGCAACATAAACATATATGTTACTGTTCTTATACCCTGTAACACCTATTTAGATCAGAGCGAGTATGTGTTACTGTCAATCCTTGCAACACAAATGATATGTTACTCCGGTTTTACTTGTAACACGTTTTGTCATTTATTACATCATTGTGTTACTTAAAGTATGTTTTGTTGTAGTCTTGGCTTTGCATTTGGCCAAGCTAGACGATGCGCGTCACCAATGCCGACCCCTTTGAGGTAGTAGTGGAGGTGCCGTGGTGGCTTTGACGGCAGGGAGAACATCTCGTTCTTCTTGACGGCAGGGATGCCCAAGCACCATTGTGTGCCCGGCTAGCGGTGCGAATGGCACCACGGCTCCTTCTTGACGTAATGTCTGAATTGGATGTCGCAGTTGTTTGGAGGCGACGGTGACTCTTGCTTGACGTAGCATCCGATTTGAACAACATAGTTGCATGGAGGGGGTGACTGCGCCGGACCCCGGTCGATCAATGACTGGCACAATGCCTCCTTCATCTGCTGCATAAATTCATCATCCGTTCGGGCCGCTGGGGCAAGCAACTGCGGCCTCTGTTCCTCGTCGTTCGACAAGGTCAGGACTGCCCTCACGTTGGATGGAGCCGTCGATGACGAAGGGCCTGATGACCTTGGGCGAAGGCGCGAATAATATCCGGAACTCCCCCATGGATCTACCGTCCTACCGTGGCGGCGGTTGTCCAAATCTTCTTGGTGTTCTTCTTCTTTCCCATCGCCTCGGCCAAAAGTGTGGTGTTGTGCGGCGGCCGGTGGACAGAGATAGGTTCCACTCAAGAAAATTAGTAAAATAGTACATTGATTTCTTCTACCATGTGCAACGTTATTACCCTTGTCCATTTTCAGTAGCCAGTTGTACTCCCTCCGTCCCATAATATACTTATAGAACCGCCGCCGAGGGGGGGGGGGGGTATTAGTAGTATCGTCTTTGAAGTTCCCTGTCTAGATTTCAATTCACACACAACACGCAAATGTGCACGTGCACACCCATTCTTGGGACCTGTGATTACCAATGTATGTGAGTCTAACCCCACACCTCTCTTATTTGGTGAGCGTCTGAAGAAAAAATCACTTGATTAATTTGTTCCAAGCAAGCACAACTTTAGAATGAGTGGCATCATGAAAACATCTTTAACATGCACAATTAAAGAGGGATGAATGGCTTGCCTGGTCGGCATCCGTCTAGGCGAGAGATTAACCTGGCCCAAGCACTCAGAATCCATCGCCTGGGTGTGCACCGGTTGCAGCCTGGATGCTTCTCGATCGGTACACAAAGCATGGACGCTTACACGGGAAGCGATCTGCACGGAAAAGTTGAGTCCGGTCGCATTGGTCATCCTGCACCACCTTGGCTCTGGAAGACGCATGGTCAAAAGGCACTCGATGCATACGATCTCCCTGGACTATTTGTATCTTGTGGTGGCCTATTTCTAACACAGAGTTGCAAGGCTCGCTGTTGGGCAGCTAGCAACAGTTTTTCCCATTAATTGATAAGTACTATTCGAAATTAGTTAGAAACGTGAACTTAAGAGATAGCCCTTATGATGTTGAACCGTTAACATATCTGCTATTTGATTCGGATGTACTCCCTCCTTCCATCTATATAGGGCCTAATGCATTTTTCGAGGCTAACTTTGATCAAATATTAGAGCAATAATATATGACACGTAACTTACACAAAGCACACCGTTAAATTCGTGTGTGAAAGAAGCTTTTAATGATATAATTTTCATATTGTGTATTTCATGTACTATTAATCTTGTCAATAGTCAAAAGCGGTCTTAAAAAACGCATTAAGCCCTATATAGATGGAAGGAGGGAGTAGGTTAGTTTCTTGGGCTAGACCGCCAAACAAGCCATGCTCGCTCATGAAATTAATCTACGTCACTGAGGTTGACGGTAAACTAATGAAGCACTGCACATCGGCAGGCGGCACATGACTTCTATGGTAGCATATATACACACCTTATTCAGTTTGAAATTTCCCCAATTTCCCTACGGGTGGGAATTGCTCTGTTTTGAATCATGGTATGCTATGGAGATAAAAGGACTGGTAGAGTTGGGCACTCGGCCAGCAGATGTTGTTCATATTGTGTTCTCGTTAAACGTGTTTGTTGATGAAATTCTCTTCAAGCTGTGATCATGAACCTGCTTTTAGAGACGTAGCAGCTGAACCTGCGATAGACCTGAACATGATGCACTGATGCTAGATTGCTAGAGAAGGAAATTATACGAAAACATGGTACTATATCATTCACGTGCTATATTATCTGGTCAGGCTGAACCTTCATCCAACAAGACACTGTCTCGAATAAAAATATTTCTTTCGGCAGCAAGTCACCATCGACCAAATGATGGATTTTTATTCATATTTTTCTTTAAAAAGGAGGATGTACCTCCGGCCTCTGCATCTGGACGATGCATGCAGCCATATTATTAATTATTTACAAACATCATAAAATGTGATACATCAATAAGTCTGAAGCCACCATCTTGGCAACGCGTTGCTACTCCTAACCCCTTGATGAAGGTGTGCCGAATGTCCGAGCCTAATACCAAACAGACATCGCAGCAAAGCTTAACATCTAAAGCCGGGTGTCACATCCAAGCCACTACCTGGATTAGGTCCCACACCGGTCCGGCACACTTCCAGTAAGCACAGCACGCTGCAGGGGCCGTCATCTCCATCTTCCATCGGTCCATCGTCAGAGCAGAACTGATGCACCGCCCTTGCCAGGCCTCTCTGCCATCAACGCCACCCATGACGCCAGACAGCTTCCTCCCCCTGCGCGAGTCCATCTCCGCACATCAGACGCCGAGACCCACCGTCGATGATACGGTTGATGTACAGCGCTCCACCTATATGCCATCTCGCATAGAATCCGAACTACCAGCAACTCCACAACCCTGAGCAGCCCCCGGCCGACGCCTTCAGAAAGGAACATGACACAAAGTGCCATGGTCGCCCAAACAGAGGAACA
This sequence comes from Triticum dicoccoides, assembly GCF_002162155.2. NCBI lineage: Eukaryota > Viridiplantae > Streptophyta > Magnoliopsida > Poales > Poaceae > Triticum > Triticum dicoccoides. The sequence continues at coordinate 611,264,482 of NC_041389.1, forward strand.
GAGGCTTTCGCCTGCGCTCATGGCAGAGGTGGGGGGCGTAGGATCCACACCGGAGCCTCCAGGAAGGGAATCGACGCTGAGGGCGTCGACTTTGGTGCGGCCGCCATGCCGGCCTGGAGTTTGCCCGGATCCATGCCCACCCGCCAGATCCGTCAAGGCAGTATAGGCGTTGACTGTAGTCGCTACCGTAGCCAGCATGAACTGGAGTAGATCGAGTCGGAGATGACGCCTCCATGGAACTCTGGTCGGCCATCGAGGAGCCGCCGCCTCCACATTCCCCACGCAGCCGTGGAAGCCCCGCCCCATCTGCACCCGCAGGTGCTGCCCGCCAGGCAGGCCGCACAGCGCGCCACCTATAGAGGCCGCCGCCACGAGATCTAATTTGTCGGCTGCCGCCGCGCCATGGGGGCCAGATCCCCACGCCTGCGTCCGTGGACCGCAGGCGCTCCCGCGCGCCTTACATGCTCGCCACGCAGCCCTAGAGCAAGCTCGCCACGGCGGACGTCCCGCAACGCCCGAGTATCGTGAGAGGGAGAACCGGAGTGCCCCGTCGCCGCCGACGCTACGCGGGCTTTGCCTGGCGGCGCCTGCTGTCGGCGGCGAGGGGAGGGAGATCTGGCGAGGAGGGAGCTCGCCCGGCGGATAGGGTTCTGCCCGGGACGCCCGCGGGGTGGGCGACACGGGGACGGCGGCTAGGTTATTCATGTCCGTGCAACATTGCAATATGATACTATTGTATGCATCTGTGTGCAGGCATGAGGGGCTCATGCGCGCTAGCCGACCATGGGCGCCTGGACCACGACGCCGGTCGCCGCATCCGACATCACGACCACACGCCAGGGGTGCGGACCAGGCGGCCAGGGTCCCGTGCAGTGTATGTAGGCGATCGAGACGTCACGCCTGTCGCTGCTAATTTGGAGCCGTGCGTCGTGCTCCGACCAGCCCACCACCTCCGCCCAGGAGGCCTTTGTGCTGCCGGCGACGGCACCCGCGGGCTTACTCCTCCCCATTTTGCCTGGTGGTGCTGAAACTTCCATCGACTTGGTATTGATGAATACTCTCTCCGTCCCAAAATTCTTGTGTTAGATTTGTCTAAATATGAATATATCAAGTCATGTTTTAGTATTAGATACATCCATGTCTAAACGAATTTAAGACAAGAATTTTAAGAGGAAGAGAGTATGTACGTACTTTGGATGGTACTTTATAGGAGTAAATTACTTCCACATAGGAGGTGGCAAGATAACGGGCTGCATCTCATCGAAAAGAAAAAAAGATGACGAGTTGCATCGCGGACACCGTCGTCCTTTGTTGGCTCATGGCCTGCATCGGTTACTAGGAGAGCATGCAGCTTTTCTCATTCTCTTCTCTAGGAAAAGCAGGAAGAACCTTGATGGCTCATGTAGTGAACAGTATCCATGTAAGCAACATAAGGCTCTGTCAGTTCAGTCTCTCGTAGTCGGAGGTACTCATAGGTTTAGGGTGTGCGTCCATGAGTTCATATGGATATATGTATGTGTGTATGTATGTATGTATGACCGTCTATGTCTGTGCTATGTTCAAAAAAAGAAAAGACTAATAGCTCGACCTGGTGTTGATTAAAAGAATGATATGTTCCAGAATGAAAATAATAATGATTGGTTTCTTATATCAGTCACGTATCACCATTCATAATACACGTGCACTTAGAGCCATGAACATGACAAACAGAGGTTTGAAAGTAGCTTCGCCATGTGCAAGATATTACTCGAGTCCCTGACCACTAGTAGTACTATATCATAGTGTAGCATCAGCTTTTTATTTCCTTGTCTAGAAGTTGATTCGCACATACGCGTGCACATGCACACAGCACACATACACACCCATTCTTGCGGCCTGTGATTCGCAATGTTTGTCAGTCTAACGGATCTTTTGTTTGGTGAGCGTCTAAAGAAAAAGAATCACTTGATTGAAGCGAATGTAGTGCAAGCACGAACGACGGAAATGAGTGGCATAAGAGGAGGCATGCATGAATGATTTGCCTAACTGGGGTCCATCTAGGTGATAGATTAGCCTGATCAGAGCTCTCAGAATTCAGCTTCTGGCCGTTCATTAGTTTCAGCTTGGAGGCTACTCGATCGCTTTGCAAACCATGCACACAGTAATGAGAAGTACGTTGGATTGGCTTTGGAAGACGCGTGCCCAGATAGAAGGACTCGTAGCATACAGTCTTCAAGTAGATAAACCGTCCATTTTTAGGCCGGTGAGTAACAGATTTCCCTCACTCAAGGCTTAGCATGTTTTGACGCGAAACTGCCTACTTGGTCCTGCACTCTATGTGACGAACACCAAACAGAAATAAAACTTCGACCAACCCAAGTGGCAGATGAGATGTGGGCCCCACCTGTCAATGACAAAATGATCATCTTCGTTCCATCTCTGTTTCTATGGGGCATTAAGTCGAGCAGCTTCTGGGTGGCTGAAGTACCTCCGCAGCATAGTTTCCCACCGAACTCGTCCTTCTCCAACCCCAAGCTGCAACACCCTCGGGGATTGATGAGATCACCTATCACCGTTGTTGCATCTGTTAAACGTACACAATGTAACGTGACATAGGGATATGTATTCGATATGTATTCTGGTTGTTGGGTTTGGAAGGACTCTAGGTAGATCATGATGTACTCCTATCTTCTGTAACCGTACCCTCTTACCCCTTCTCCTCCAAGTTTGTAATCTCAACAATATGTATGCGCTATCATCAGGGAGGTGCGCCCCTGCCTATAAACACGAAGGGCGTCCCCTCATACGAGGCCAGACGTTTTCCGCTCGCCGCACATGGTTACAGAGCCTTCCTCTTCCCAGATCATCTAGCTCTCAACCTCCACTAGTGCATAGCCATATCTTCCTCCGGTTGCTCTCAGATAGGCCTCAATAGCCAAGTCACAAAGAAGCTCACCCGCACCAACTATGTTCTGTGGCGCTCCCAGATCACACTGCAGCTAAGGGGAGCAAATGTCTTCGGCTATGCCGAGGGCAGCACACCGGAGCTGGCCAAGTTTCTTCTCGACAAGGACGGGAAGGATTCTTCTGAGCCCAACCCTCTCCAGCCATTATGGATCAAGGAGGACCAACAAGTGCTTGAGTACCCGCTCAATAATCTCTCTAAAGAGGTGTTGGTGCAGGTGACCGCGATCACCACGGCGCACACGCTCTGGACGACGCTGGCGTCCATGTTCTTCTCTCAATCCCTGAGCCGCGTCAACAACATCCGCACCACCTTCTTCGCCTACATGCGTGGCCTCGCCGATGAACTCGGCACGGCCGGCAAGCCGCTACAAGATGACTAGATCATCTCCTACATCATCCATGCCCTCAACATGGAGTAGCAGCCCCTAGTCTCGGCTCTCGACGCCCGCACCACCCCGGTAACCCTAGATGAACTCTTCGCCATGCTGAGTAATTTCGACCAGCATGTCGCCCTGCACCAGGGATCGGGTGGCTTCAAATATTTCGCGAACGCCGCGTCTCGCGGCTGCGGCGGGCGCTCCCATGGACCTCCGCGCGGCAACAAGGGCAAGCCTGTAGGCAGTGGCCACAATTGCAACATCAACCCTCGCGCCGGGCGGCCCTCCTCCACCAACTCCAAGGGTCGATGCGGCGGCTCCAGCAGGTCACGCCCAGATGCTCCACGCTACCAGATCTGTGGCAAGCCCGGGCATACCGCCAAAGACAGCTGGTACCGTTACAAAGAGGACGATGACTCCTCCCAGGACAAGGACAAGGTTGCTTCTGCCGCGGATGGTGCCTACGGCATCGACACCAATTGGTGTGTTGATAGCGGCGCCACCGAACATCTCACCAGCGAGCTCGAGAAGGTGACCATGCGAGAGAAATACCGCGACAAGGATCAAATCCACATTAGTAGTGGTGCAGGTATGAGGATCCGTCACATTGGTGACTCAATAATTAAAACCCCTCATCGCAAGCTTCATCTTAGGAAAGCTTTGCATGTCCCCAGTGCCAACATGAATCTTCTTTGCCATTGATAATCATGCCTTTCTGGAATTTCATCCTTTCTTGTTTTTGATCAAGGATTAGGCAACGAATAAAGTACTCTATCGAGTAGATGTGTTCGAGGGCTCTACCCGTTGATTCTGGAGCATAGAAGATTCAATAAACAAGCTTATGGTGTTGCAAAACTTTCGTCAACACGCTGGCATGATCGATTTGGACATGCTTCTTTTTCCTTAGTTGAAAGATTGCTTAGGAAAAATAAGTTGCCGTTTGTTGGTGAGCGCAATATTTAAATAATTTGTGATTCATGTTAATGTGCTAAGAGTCATCAATCACTGTATCCAGTATCTACTAGTGTTTCTCCCAAACCCTTGCAATTAATCTTCTCTAATGTTTCGGGTCCTGCCCGGCCCTAGCTCCGTTGGTAGACACACCTATTACGTGGGTTTCATTGATGACTACAATAAATATTCATGGATCTATCTTCTGAAGAAATGATCCGATTTTTTTCAAGTTTTTCTGAACTTTCAAGCACTTGTTGAACGTAAGTTCGATAGCAAGATTCTTGTTGTCCAATCGGATTGGGGGAGAGTACGAAAAGTTGAACTCCTTCTTCCAAAATCTAGGCATATCTCATCATGTGTCATGCCATCATGCTTACCAACAAAACGGTTTGGCTGAACGCAGACACCGACATATGGTTGAAGTAGGACTTGCTCTTTTAGCGGTGCCTCCATGCCTCTAAAATTCTGGCATGAAGCCTTTCTCATGGCTGTCCATATCATCAACATGCTTCCTAGCCATGTTATCAACAACGAAACTCCAGTTGAACGACTTCAAACCTGACTACACATATCTTCATGTGTTTGGATGTGCATGTTGGCCAAATCTTCAACCCTACAACAATCACAAGCTCATGTTCCGCTCAAAACAATATGTGTTTCTAGGATATATTGCACTTCATAAAGGTGTCAAATGCCTTGACATTCCCAGTGGTTGTGTCTATATCTCTCGCGATGTCGTATTCGATGAGACAAAATTCCCCTTTCCCGATTTCCACCCTAATGCTGGTGCACTCCTTTGAAAGGAAACCTACTCTTGCCACCTCATCTTACTGGCTTAGATCAAGGGGGAAATAATTGTGATGATTCAGTGTTGACTAATCCTCTTAACACCTTGCATGAGATCAGTGATGTTGTAGGCAAAAACAGCAACCAAAACAGCGAAGAAAATACTGAAGAAAATTGCCCCAACATGCCATATTTTGTGTCACAATCCAGGGGACAAATCCTCCTTGGGATCGGTGCAAGATTAGCACAAGCAATCTGCGCCGGGATCAGCGCACCCAGACGCGACAGCGCCAGACCTAGTCCCTCGTGCGGGTGTCACCGAGTCCGCGCGTGACACGCACCGACCCACGGCTAGAGGAAGCAAGTTGCCAGCCCCGCACCAATCTCCAGCCACCATACGTCGCACTGCAGATGGCTCAGGCGGCACACGATTTCCTAGCGAATCGCGCTGCTACAAGCGGCGACTCCAAACTAGTCCGACGGGTGCTGGGTCCGACGCGGGATCTGGTGCAGATCCTCGCGTGCCCTCGCACTTACAGGCTCAAGATGAGCCGGCATGCAGGCCGGGATCTTCTGCGGCCAACCCCGCATCTGCAACGCATAACACGACCACATCAGGCCCCGGCCACTAACGGATTCTCCTCTGGATCACCAGTGACCCGATCTCCTATGCCTGCCTCAGGATCTTCTGCGTCGGCTGGTACTGCTGCACCGCCTCCACGAAGAACGAGACTACAACAAGTGGTAATTTAGGCTGTTAGTTACAAAAACACATAACCAAATTTGGCCTAGTTGGTTCTACAGGTGAACCGTGTGATCGTGAGGAAGAACTTGCTCATGAAAAATGGAAAAAGGCAATGGAAGAAGAATACATGACATTAAAGAAAAATAACACATGGCATCTAGTTCCTCCAAGGCAAGGTAAAAATATTATTGATTGCAAGTGGGTGTTCAGAATCAAGAGAAAATCTTATGGCACTATTGATCGTTACAAGGCTAGACTGGTTGCAAAAGGCTTCAAACAACGCGGTACAAAACATATTATGAGGACACCTTCAGTCCCATTGTTAAAGCTGCCACCATTTGTCTTGTTTTGTCCATTGATGTTTCTAGGGGGTGGGGTCTCAGGTAGCTAGATGTGTAGAACGCGTTCCTTAATGGTGTTCTGGAAGAGGAAGTATACATGAAGCAACCTCCTGGGTTTGAAAATGAAAACACACCCTCTTATGCTTGCAAACTTTGATAAAGCATTGTGTGGGTTGAAGCAAAGCTCCGAGGGCATGGTACTTACGTCTCTGTCACAAGATGCAGACACTTGGTTTTGTCCCTTCTAAGTCTGACATCTCATTGTTTATTTATAACAAGTCAAATACATCCATATTTGTTCTCATATATGTTGATGATATCATTGTTACAAGTTCATCTGATGAGGCAATAGCAGGACTTCTGAAGGATTTAAGTACAGATTTTGCTCTCAAGGACCTTGGCAATCTCCACTATTTCCAAGGGATTGAAGTGAAGAAACATGATGATGGAATCCATCTCTCCCAGGAAAAATATGCCACTAACTTGGTAAAAAAGGCTGGCTTGCAAGGTTGTAAACCCTCACCTACTCCATTATCTAGTTCAGAAAAACTGTCTCTTACAGAAGGAACACCTTTGAGTAAAGAAGACAACACAGAATATAGAAGTCTCATAGGTGCATTACAATACTTGACGTTCACAAGACCAGATATCTCCTTTGCTGTCAACAAAGTATGTTAGTTCCTTCATGCACCCACCACCATTCACTTGACTGTTGCCAAACGTATAGTTAGATATGTGAAAAATACTTTGAGCATTGGTCTTAATTTCAGCAAGTCACCATCTACATTGGTCGGTACCTTTTCTGATTCTGATTGGGTAGGCAACCTAGATGATAGGCGCTCCACTGGTGGTTTTGCAGTATTCTTTGGTCCTAATATAATATCATGGAGTGCAAGAAAACAAGCAACTGTGTCTAGATCAAGTACAGAGGCAGAATACAAAGCATTGGCAAATGCAAGAGCAGAAATTATATGGGTTCAATCCATTCTTAAGGAACTTGGTGTGAAAAACAATCAAGCTCCATGTGTTGTGGTGTGATAATATTGGTGCTACCTACCTATCTGCTAACCCTGTGTTTCATGCCAGGACAAAACACATAGAGATAGATTTTCACTTCGTCAAAGAAAGAGTTGCTAAGCAGCTTGATATTCGTTTTGTCCATTCCAGATATCAGGTTGCAGATGGTCTCACGAAAGCTTTACCCACAAGGAGTTTTGACGACTTCAAGTATAATCTCAACTTGATGAAGTTGTGATTAAGGGAGGGTGTTAAATGTACACAATGTAATGTGACATAGGGATATGTATTCGATATGTATTCTGGTTGTTGGGTTCGGTAGGACTCAAGGAAGATCACGAAGTACTCCTATCTCCTGTAACCGTACCCTATTATCCCTTCTCCTTCAAGTTTGTAATCTCAACAATATGTATGCACTATCATCAGGGAGGTGCGCCCCTGCCTATAAACATGAAGGGCGTCCCCTCATACGAGGCAAGACGTTTTCCGCTCGTCGCACAGCATCCATTATAACCACTTCATGGGTGTGATTCAGATTCCATTGGGGTTTGCATCTTTGTCACTACTTCTGGTTATTGGCTTCAGTTCATTTTAAGTGTTGGTACCAACATGGCTGGGCAAGCTGACTGTTCTCAATTTCCTTTCCTGCGTAGTAATGACCTTGTTGGCACAATCCCTGCTATAATGGGCAAACTGGAACTATGCAAACTGCTCGTAGCGATCCCGGTATAATTTAGACTGCTGGACCAACTCTAGACATTGGTTCAACTATGTGGGTCCATTAATTTTTCTCTGGGTAAATCTATCAGAATTAGCATTTTTAGAACTGGAAACAAAAATGTTGGTTGTGTTCAAGACCGCAACTACCGGAACACATGCAGTGTTTGGAGTATTTTGATAATTCAATAAACCACCTACATAGAGATCAGAATTGAACTTCTTGTCCATTTTCTAATTTAGAAAGCTTGTATATCTTCACATTGCCTCAAATAATCTAATTAGTTGTGCCCTCTTTGACTATTGGGAATCTATCGACCAAAATTTACTTGCATGTAAAATCATCTTAGTCCGCAAAATTTCTTCAATGATATCAAATTTAATTGGTCTCACTTGGCTAGATCTTTCAGAAAACCAACGGCATGGTGTAATTCCACAACCCATTGTGATGGAGAATCTACAAGGATGCCCTGATCCATACACTACATGTGTCGCTTATTTTCGATTGTTTGAATAAAGCATTAAGTTATGAAATTGGCATGTTGTCATGCAGTCGGTGGTGGGATTAGTAATGTTAGCTGATTTCAATTTGCATCTTTGCCTTGATATCTTGAGCTCCACATGAATAAAATGAGTTGTGTGCATTGAATGATTCAAACACTAGAATAATGATCCTTTTGCTGTGTAAAAAGTGTCTACAAGTCATTGTTGTTGGTCGCACCGTCTCTTAGCTAGCCACTTTTGTAGGTGCCGATCTTGATCTTGAAAATGGTATTAATCCTCTATCACCATTCATAAATGAACCAATACTTAGAGCCATCAACATGTCAGGGAGACACTTGAAAATGACTTCCCATGTGGAAGCTACCTCGATCGCGGGTCCTCCTCACTAGTATTACATAGTAGTATCATCTTTGCATATTCCACAACACACACACACACACGCACGCAGACGGTACGCCCACGCACACCCATTCTTGCCACCTCTGATGAGAATTGTTTGTAAGCCTAATCCCGTAGATCCTAGGTTCTTCTGTTTGGTTAGGGTCTGAAGAAAAGAAAAAAGTCATTTGATTGATGTAAGTGTGATGCAAGCAAGCACGACTTTGGAATGAGTGGCATCATGAAAACATGTTATCCTTGAGGATGTGGCAAAATAGCACTCGAACACATGCGTTTTAGGGCATGTACAATGATCGATAAGGTAGTCTTATCTTAAATCTTGCATGTAATTTAGAAATGACAAAAAAACATGTCTACAGTGGGTCATCTCTTAGCCTTATCTTCAAGATCTAGTTATTCCTAAAAGCGTGATGAGACATATTGTGCTAAGAGATCATCTCTTGCCTTCTCTTAATTAAGAGAAAACAAGCATTCTCTTATGATTTCTCTCTCCTCCACCTCATCATTTATCCTACGTGGCATTGCTAAGATAAAACCATTGTACATGCCCTTAAGAAAATAGAATGCTCATTAATAGGGATGTGTGGCAAAAAATATTTACGACATGTGCCATGTAAACCTGGTCTCTGTTTTCCTTTCGTCTTATCTCAGGTGTTTATCGTGTCCAGATCAACTTGGTTAGCCTTTCCTTTTGCTATGGGACGTTAGAGGGCTAGG
>NC_041389.1:611274197-611281793 GCF_002162155.2 Triticum dicoccoides
CTTATCTAGCCACGACTGCACCCCTGCTTTTTACAAACATGTACGCTCCGACTGAACATTATCTCAAACAAAAAGTTTAGATGATCTAGCCAGCTTCGCTCCTCCTCTAACCCAACCGTGGATCATCCTATCCTAGGCGATTTTAATCTCATGCGTGAGCCAGGTATAAAGAACATCAGAGCAACTCCAATGGGCGACCCACTTCGTCCGCCGCCGTCCGTTTGGGTCGGCGCGGACACAAAAGGTGGCCCAACGCGCCGACCCAATCGGACGCGCGTCCGTTTTTCGTCCGCGGCGACCCATTTCCGGCCCAATTTTGTGCCGGATTTGCGGAGGCGCGGACACGTGACGGACGCGCGCGCCTACTCCTCTCCCCGGGCCCGCCGGTCGGTGGCAGCAAGCACTATTTCCCTCCATTTTCCCCAAAACCCTCCCGCCCGAGCGCGCTCCCGCCCCGCACCCGCCATGAACGACGATCTCGACCTCAACGCTGCCGCTGGCCTCGCCTCCCTCGCCTCGTCCGGCATGAAGTCCGCCCCCTCCGGCAAAGGCAAGCCCCGTGCCCCGCGGAAAACCGCTGCCGCGGCCAAGCCAAAGAAGGTGCTGACGCCCGAACAACGGGCGGCTGAGTCGGCCAAGAAGAAGAGCTGGAGGCACGCCGCGGACACGAAGGGTGAAGCCGTCGCTGCTGCCGCCATCGCCGCCGCCGTGCAGCAGGAGGTCACCAACGCCCGCGTCACGGCAGCAACGAGGGAGGCGCTCTACATGCTAGGGTTAAACCCTAGCCAGCACGGCCTCGTCAACGCCGTCGTGGCCGCCGCGACCAGCATCAGTTCGTCCGCATTCCCTCAGATAGTGCTGCCTGACTCGCCCCGCGCGTCGGCATGCACCCCGATACTTGACTTCCACATGTATCCGCAGGCATCGCGCCTCTCCGGGGAGTGCTCACCCGAAGTGAGCGTGGTGGCACCTTCCACGCCCGCGCCCGTGCCCATCGACCTGAACGCCACACTGGTAGCCGGTGGCTCATCATCCGGAGGCGCGAGGAAACGCACGCGGCAGATGCCGACCGACGTGCTACCGGACACCCGCAACCTGTTCGACGAAATGCCGGCCGCCGGCGACGAGGACTACATGCAGAACCTCATCTTCGAGGGCGGTGCGCCGGCCGCTGGCTATGACCCCGACGAGACACAAAGTCAGGACGGCTGGGGGGTGTTCACGCCGGGCGCTGGCTATGATCAGTCGGCCTTCATGCGTGATCAGGTTGGCATGGACCTGGACGGCTTCCCACTTGACCACAAGTTTCCGGATAACTACGGGCAAGAGGAAGAAGACGAGTGCGACATCGAAGTGGAGCCTTTGTTTGAGGACGAGCTCGCCAACCAAGCCGTCGGGCCAAAGCCGAAGCGCAAGAGCAAGCGCACGAAGGCATACACGGCGGCCGAGGACAAGCTTCTTTGTAGGCATCTATCAAGTTCATGCTTGCGTGTTCATTTGCATCCTATTTGTGCCAACATGTTTGCATGAAAATATTTGCAGGCATTCAAGGTCCAACACAATGGCAAGTGCTTCAACCTCTCCCATTGCTATAGGGTCATCAAAAAATATGAGGAGAAGTTCAGGGCGCAATATGCCACCCTCAAGTCGCGCGGGGGAAAGGAAGCCGTGGAGGAGGTTGGGGACGGCGAGCCGGCTCGGCCGCGGGGGAAGACCAACTCCAAGAAGTAGCACAAGCGGGATGCAGCATCGAATGCCTTGATCGCAAGCGTGAAGGGCATGATGAACAAGAAGGATTCAAGAGAGGAGGAGCGCCGGCGTTTTAAAGAGGAGCAAATAAACGCCTTCATGGAGATCCAAACAAGGAGGCTAGAGATGGATGCGGAGAAGCAAGCCAAGATGCTTGAGTTGGAGGCGGAGAAGCAAGCGAAGATGCTCGAGATCGAGGCCGCCAACGCCAAGACCAAGGCCAAAGAAGTGGCTCTCGCAAACATGATGACCGGGGTGAAGATCATGAAGGTGGATCTCAACACCATGTCGCCAAGGAAGAGGCCATGGTTCGAGAAAATGCAGGCGGACATGCTCAAGTTCACCGACGAGTGATCTCATGGCTGCGAGCGCCTTTTTTTTTGTATGCCGGCTTGTGCGCTGGCATGACCACGGGGCCGTGATGGCGTGGTCGAACTCAAGTCCCACCCCTTTTTGTGTGCTGGCATGTGTGCCGGCCGCTGGCGAGTGAGCCAGCATGAACTATGTGGTGCATTTTTTAAAGCTGGCATGGTGCTGGCATGAGACATGGCCGCTGACAAGATCTATGGCCGCGGGCTTTTTAAAAATTTGAGTGCGGACATGAAAATGAGTCGGCGCGTTGGACGCACTGCCGATCCAAATACAAAACAGGACGGACGTCGTGCGCGCGGCCGATCCAAACGAACATAAAGCGGACAAATGCACCGTCCATTTACGTCGGCACGTTGAAGTTGCTCTCAACACGTTCCTACGGAGCCGAGGTACGACATGTTTAACATCACTTTAAATGCTCTGGCCCTCATTGAACTACCCCTATTGACCCCAAGTTTACTTGGTACGCAGCCGACCCACTCTACAATTAAAAATCTTAATCTTCGCCTCATGCGGTGAACAATAAACGCAGCAGAGCACAACCTTCGCCTCTTGATAATAAAAATTCTCAACGTACTATCCGGGAAAAGGTTTCATATTGGGTTCAGAGAGGGAAACTGAACTTTGCACTGGATGAGGATGAAAATACGCGTTTCTTCCATGCCTCTGCAACGGCATGGCTTCACCGGAACAAGATCGTCTCTCTCAACCTTAATAGTCAGACCATATTCTGTCATGACGCAGAGGCAAAACTTCTCGGGAACAAGACTAAGCAGTACTGGAATTTAGTATTTTGCCGAATACCGAAAAACTCCACGTACCGTTTCACACTCGGCGACGCCTTTGCCTATTATTGTTCTCGGCCCCGAGGACTCGGCCCGAATCCTACCAGCAAGCTGAGTTTGCCAAGAACCAGAACACAGGGACTCGGCAAAGTCTTTGCCGAGTGCTAAACGGTGATTCGGCAAAAAAAAAAAAAGACTTGACGGGCCGGACGGAGAGGGCAGGTGCCATGTGGTTGAAACTTTGCCGACTACTTGTAACAGGTACTCGGCGCACATGAAAGCCAATGAGTGAGACACGCCGCCTCAATTATTTGCCGAGTTGTTGGTCGCAAATTCGGCAAACTACGTCTATGCCGAGTAGGCCCACTCGGCGATACAGTGCCAGGCAAGCCCGAGCGGCCCATGTTTGCCGAGATCCGGCCTTCCTTCCAGAGAAGGACACGTGGCTTCTTTGCCGAGATGTGTTCTTGGCAAACTTGTTTTACCGAGTGGCGTACTAGGCAAAGATGAAGTCATATCTTCTATTTTATTTGGGTCTACATCAGCCCTGGAACAAAGACATATAAACAGCAAAAAATTGTCCCCAGACGGTACCACATCATAGGCAATGCATAAGAATCATAAAAAGTTCAATATTCTTCATCAAATTAACTAAAGCATCATAACAAGTCTAAACCTCTTCATCAACCTAACTAAAGCATCGCTACAAGTCTCAAATAGTCACTAAAACCTCACCGTGACCCATTTGTGTTACATTTTTTGATAAAGAGTGGATTTTATTGACTCAAAGTAGAGCATCAAGAAGATACAAATACAATGAGCACGCACACCTGGCCTCTGCATAACTAGAATGCACATAGCCAACACTAACACACACAAAAACAGGCCGGCAAATAGCAAAGTCATATAAGACCGAAGCTATGTTAGACCGGAGAAAAAAAACAAAGCAATCAGATCCTCGATCGGCAAACTACAACAATGACAATATCCACACCAACTATCTTGTGACAACATACATATGACAATGTTCTTCAACAGCAACACCTTCAGGAAGGAAGCGACGCTCAAGCACCGCCGTCACCAGATTACAAGCATCAAACTAATAAAGATCACAAGTAGGACAAAGAGATTCTTCATCCACTTCCACCCGGTCTGATTTCTTCCTACTTGGAGCAAATACATGAGTAAGGATGCTCTCACTCCTCTCTAGTATCATACCCTTTGTAGCAATTGTCTTTGTAACGATTGACTTGTTCATGGCATGCTTTCCATGAATCATGGACTCCTGGATGTGTACCTGAGTACACCACATACCACCTCATCTACAAAAGGGAGAATAACAAAATTTCAACACATAACAAAGCGTGAGACATATATAAGCAATATAAGGCTTCATGATTCATATACCGAAAGCATCAAGAAGTTGCCATCCGAGTCCACATCATCATCTACATAAGTACACCATCCCTACATCATTGTCAAGCTATCAAACACATTACTACAAGAATGGAGATATACTCCGAGGCATAGTCAGTGAAGCCAGTGATCATGGTGTGAGAGGAGGTGGGGTTATCCCCCACATTGGAGGAGCAAGCGTTGTCTGGAATGATGTTGAGTGGCGGGCGAACCCTCACCTTACGTGCCTGGCCCTCGCTCTCCTTAGTAGGTGGATTCTTCTTGGACAGCTCCTGAAAATGCTTTAGTAGGATGAGCTAGGGGTGCTCCTTAAGGATCAAATCTGTAAGAATTCAGGAGGCCATTGAAACAATGTCGGATCTACATTTTCTTCAGCGAATAAGCAAAACATAATTATGGAAAAACTACAATGAACAAAAAATTAAAACAACATATGATGAACAAGATTCGGATAAGTATTTCGTACATTTCGTTCTTTCTGTGCAATCATGTCGAGAAAAATAGAAGCCGTGGTTCTTTGATACGTTGTCTTTGTTGCACAAGACTCTGCACTCATTGCAAATTGGGCACTACAGAAGTACCAACAGACAATTTAGTACTAGGATATGATATGAGCGAGATTAACAAGGATAGATCATCATTTACCTCCACATGAACTGCATTGGGGTCGACTGCGGTTTTTTCGTGGTTCGACTTAGATGGGCAACCTCCACAGCCAATGGCAAACGGTGTCGTCCTCGTGAACGATTGTCGCCGTGGACATCCTAGAAATGGTAGCACGAACGTCTGGTAGAAGTGTTAGCAGGACAGATCTACGGGGGGAGAGTAGAAATGAAGAAGAAGAAGATGGGGAAAGAAGACTAAGAAAGAAGATGAGCCACCTATCTCTGCGCCCTGCAAATATTAATGTTAGGCAGTAATAAATAATTAGCAAGTGATCCACAAAAATAGGCACAAGTTCTAACAAAGAAAACTGAATACATACTGTAAATTTCATGACAGACATGTCGGTTTCATAGGCTGTAAGCTGGCAGAACAAAAGAAAATATTAATGCACTGAAAATAAACCAAAATGATAGAAAACACGGTGCACTTTGAAGAAGGAAAATAAAATGTATGTGGTCTAAGCCCTAAGATTAAGAGTATGGCATCGAACTCTTTTCATAAATGAATATTTGACAGTATGACGACGGAACTGTTCAAGAATAAAAGGATGCATATTTTACGCAACAAAACAGAAAAATGTGGAACGAGAGAAACAATTTTTGATGCGAAGAATGGTTGAATCAACGAGCGGATAGGACAGTAGGAACGCATGAGCGGAGATGAGATAAAAGAAACAAAACAAATATAAACGATGAGACAGAAAACAGAAGTCGAATATAAGAGAAGAACAATACGGAGACATAGGAAGAAGAAGGTGAACACTTAAGGAAGTCGTGGAACGGTGTACATAACATACCGGGATGTAAGGACATCTAATAGGTAGACAGACGTATAACTAGGGTAGGGCGACACATATATATATAATAAAAAATTATATTGTCCCATACTCGAACAGTTAAAGACATATCAACTCGTTGTCAGGAGTTTGCGCAGGTGCGTGCCCCCGCACTTGCGTACCCCAGCGAGTTTCAGACGGACACTCTTGAAAATAACTTCACCATGTGCAAACTTATTACCCCTGATCACCAGTGATATATAGTAGTGTAATCTTTGCAGTTCCTTTCTCAGAAGTCAGTTCACATGCGTGCATGCCCGCACACGCGAGATTCTTCCAACTTGTGATCCTAATCAAACACATGTTAGGACCTTCTGTTGGTGAGTGTGTGAAGAAAGCATCACTTGGAATGAGTGGCATCGTGAAAACATCTCTAACATGCATAGTCCGTCAAGCACAAATGACTTGCCTGGTCAGGGTCCGTGGAGGCGAGAGATTATCTTTCTCCGAGAGGTCAAAATCCAGAGCCTAGGCATCTGTCAGTTGCAGCCCGGATGCTACTCGATGATGTCACAAAGAATGCACACATAGATGAGGAGCGAGCTACACCCAAAAAGTTGTGTCCCTTCGCACAGGATCACCCGGCACCTCCTTGGCTCTTGGCGACACAGGCATTGATCACGGAACTCATCCCATATGACCTCCAAGTAGTCCTGGCCATGGGAAGCCCGGCCCGGCCGGCCCGGCCCGGCGCTGCCCCCTGGCTGGGCTCGGGCCTAGTTTTTGAGCCCGAAGGCCGGGCCGGGCCGGGCCCGGCCCCGTCGTTTTTGCCATTTTTTGAAGGTCGGACCGGGCCGGCCCTAAGCCCGACGGGCTTTTATGTACTCGGGTCGGGCTCGGGCCCAGAAACACAGGCCCGATGGCCGGGCCAGGCCGGGCCCGGGCCTGAGTTTTTTGTGTCGGGCTTGGCTAGGCCCGGCCTGGCCCGAGGTTTGGGCAGGTATACCTCCAAGCCTATAGGAGATTCTTGATTTTCCTTATACTCCATTCAAATGTTCGGCGATCAAATAAAAAAAAGGTATTTTCTCACCTCCTATTGCATAACTTAGATACAACCAATTGGAGTAGTTGTATGATAGTTTGTTGGTTGATGATATGGTCATTTTACCAAAAAAGACTCACGTACAACTTGTCACAGACAACCTAACAAAAATGTATTATTGAATTGATTACTTGGTATGGAACCAGTTATGTAATTCCCAAAGAGATCTATGTATCCAAGACTCTACATTCTGCAGGTCTCTCCCGGAATTGAACTGGAGAGTTGATTAGATATAGGGCAAGACCTTGTAGCCTTATGAGATTGCCTATACTGGGAGAGATACTACCCCCCAGGACAATGAAGAAAGATATATAAACTTGAGGCGAAGAGTAGCCTTCCCAGACCCTTTGGAATTGAGCCAGTGAGGTTGGTTTTGTTGAGGCTCAAGACCGAGAGGGAAAAGAGGTTACTGAGATGAGAAGCGAGCCATACATACAAGGTAAACGCCCGACAACTCAACAGTGGTGGCATGCTGCTACGCTGGTTACTCGAGGCACCAACCCAGTTGGAGTTTCCAGGTGTCCAGTTGCCTCTTTGCCATTGGTCATCCTTGCTAGAGAAGCAACCAAGATGACCGGTGGCAGTACTACGACGATAGGATACTGAAACATGATGATGCAAAATTCCATTGAGGTCCTCAACTAGAACGTAGGTGTATATGTCCGAAATGTATAAACAAACGTACTTTTATGGGGGTTTTATGGATCTCTTCTATAACTAATCTTCAGCCC
>NC_041389.1:611282078-611282778 GCF_002162155.2 Triticum dicoccoides
GCCCCTCAACCAGATTTGTTCCAATCAAATTATCCCAGCTAAGCATCCCACCATACTTATTTCCCCCGTACGTGTAGCTTTGCTCGTATGGGTCACGGGAAGGGAGAACGGACAGCTTGGCACTTTACTAGGGAGGGCCAATGACGTGGTTGCTTAAACCGCTGCATCTTTGCTAGTACGCGTCTTTCTCCTTTGCGTTCATCAATGGGTGATCTAACCGTCATGATGAAGCCATTGTCTTACACTCACCGTCCGGGTGGACCACGTTGCACGACGACACGGATGAAATCCTCGCTAGCCAGTACCTGCGGGAGGGAACATCCCCCCGCGTTTGCCCCTCGCTCGGGCGACTCGGGGCACTAGTAGAAAAACGACCTAATGTGAGACACATTAGTGCCGGTTCGATTTTGGCCCGGTACTAATGATACCATTAGTGTCGGTTCGAACGGCTATGCATTAATGCCGGTTCGTTTTGAACCTTTAGTACCGGTTCGTGCCACGAACCGGTACTAGGGTGGTGGCAGGCTGGCGTCAGGCCGGGGCCCCGCGATCACCTTTAGTACCGGTTCGTGGCACAAACCGGTACTAAAGGGCTAACCTTTAGTACCGGTTCGTGCCACGAACCGGTACTAAAGGGGTTTGACCTATAGTACCGGTTCGTGGCACAAACCGGTACTAAAGGGCAATTTTCAATCTCTAC
>NC_041389.1:611283128-611294733 GCF_002162155.2 Triticum dicoccoides
GCGGTATATCGCCATTTCAGTTTTGAAAAATACAAAAAAAATGATAAAAAATTCAAAAAATAAAAATTTTCGAGATGTAGTTATATTACTACATCTACTAGTTAGGAAAACTAAAAAACTTAAATTTGGACATGTTTTGCAAAAAGTGTAGGAAAAATGTAAAACGGTTATAACTTTTGCATACGATGTCGGAATAAAACGTATAATATATCAAAAAGTTCGGCACAAAAATCCACATCCGATTTTGACTTCCTACGGCCTGTTTGCAATTTTTTAGAATCCTCAAATTTCAAAAGGAGAAAAAGATATGCTCAAATTTATGTTTTTTTAATTTTGGTTAAATCTGGTCAAACTATGGTCAAACTACTTATTCAAGAAGTATTAATGTTACTACATACTTATTCAAGAATATTAGTGTTACTAAATAATTATTTCAATTTTTTGAATTTTGGTCAAATCTGGTCAAACTATGGTCAAACTGTGGTCAAACTATGGTCAAACTTATTTAAGAAATATTAGTGTTACTAAATAATTACTGTTTTTTAGAATAATAGTTTCAAACTCAAACGGTGAAATGTGTGACCTAATGCTCAAGCTAAACTGCTGAGGGTTAATAGGATTTACAGTTTACATTTGTCAGGAAAACAACAAGTGCAGACTTGGAAAGTAGGGGGAATAGAACTCTGAAGTTAAGCATGCTCAGGCTGGCGGAGTGAGAGGATGGGTGACCGGTCGGGAAGTTAGACGATTTGGAATGAGTGATCCACACTTGAGTAGTTAAGAGGGGCGATTAGAGACTAAATCATCAAATAATTCAAAAAATTGAAAATCGAAAAAAATTCAAAATTTTCAAAAAAAAATTCAAAAAAAACCCTTTAGTACCGGTTGGTAACACCAACCGGTATTAAAGGTCCCCCATACCACGACGCGAGCTCACACCACGTGGTGGGCCTTTAGTGGCGGTTCGTGCCGAACCGGTACTAAAGGGGGGGGGGGGCTTTAGTCTCCACTCTTTAGTGTCGGTTGCAAAACCGGTATTAAAGGCCCTTATGAACCGGTATTAAAGCTCCGTTTTCTACTAGTGGGGGCTCCCCAACCCTAGCCGCCGCCGGGCCTAGCCCATCTTCCTCCCCTCCTTCCGCCGCCGCTGGAGGACGCCGCCGGCTTGCTCCCGGAGGCCGACGGCGGTGGCGGGGGCTCTTCCTCCCTCCCGCGCCTCAGGGGTGACGGGGCCCCAACATGCGTGGAGGTGCGGCCGATCTAGATGCGACGACTTGGCTTCGACGACGGCGGCGGCGGTCGGCCCTGCCTCGGGCCACGGGCGGCGGCTGGCCTGGATCGGGCGGCGGCGTGATGCGGTCTTCGGCGGCATGTCATCTGGCTTTAGATCAGCGGCGGCGTCGAGGGCCTGGTGGATTGCTTGGCGCACCCATGGCAGATCTGTTCTGGCCGGTGTGGCCAGTGGTGGTGGTCATCTTCTTCGTCGGTTGTGGTCGGCCAGAAGCTTGGTGATCGGATCTCGAGATCCATCATCTAGTCCCGACTGCGAGTTGGGGAGACATGGTTGCCGGTGAAAACCGAGCCGATGCCAGGCGATGGTGACGTTCTATGTCGTTACCTTGATGAAGGCATCGTCGTGTAACTACTGTCGACCCACTCGTGCTGCTCCGGAGGAAACCCTAGGATCTGGTGTTCCAGATCGGACGATGGCGGCACTGCGGTGTCGTTTCACTCTTGGGAGTATCGTTTGTGGAGCAGCGCTGGAAGTCAGAGGCAGGAGGTGGAGCGGCTTCGGCTTGCACGGAGCTTCGGTGGAGATGTCAAGTCATGCCTGACCGACAGGTGCTACGCTTGGTCATGCCTGGTCGGCGGGTGCTACGCACGACAGATCTTCCAAGGACTTCAAGTTGTGTCGACTGGTGGTACTTGGCAGCATGGCGCTGAGGTATATCAGTGGCGACCGCGACGTGCTCAGCTGTTTGCGCGCAGGGAGGAGGTGCCGTTGGGCGCCGTGGTGGCGTCGACGATAGCTAGACCGAGAAAGGTTGATGCATCAGTATAGTTCTGAAGATGGAGCGGTGGCAGTTGGCGGCGGCGGGCTCTGAGAGCATGCCGGACCAGTGCGTGCCCCAGACCCGGCAAGTGGCTAGGTTGGGGTCTGAGGTCTTAGATGTTAGGCTTGGCTGCGATGTCTGTTTGGTATTAGGACCAGGCTATGTGCGCCCCTTTATCAACTGGATAGGTGTAGCGACATTTGTTGCTTAGACGACGGCTTTAATCTTACTGTTGTATTACTTTGTAAGGTCTTGTGAGAATAATTAATAAAGTGGTCGTATGCATCGCCCAGATGCAGAGGCCGGGGGTCATCCTCCTTTTCTAAAAAAAAACTACGGGAGGGAAAGAGGATCCTAGCTAGCGGCGAGATGGTGATAGATGACTATGTCAATGTTGTTGGCTTATGGGAAACACCGCCTTGTCGGCATCGATTAACCCTTGCTTCGGACGATGATGTGGAGTAGGATTTTATGGATGGAGGGTCACGCCGAATGATGGGGGTCATGCTACCACTAGTAGAAAAACGACTTTTAGTACCGCTTCGTAAGGACCTTTAGTACCGGTTCTGGAAACCGACACTAAAGGGTGGGGACTAA
Source organism: Triticum dicoccoides (assembly GCF_002162155.2). NCBI lineage: Eukaryota > Viridiplantae > Streptophyta > Magnoliopsida > Poales > Poaceae > Triticum > Triticum dicoccoides. The sequence goes on from NC_041389.1 coordinate 611,285,780, forward strand.
AGGCCCCCCCCCCCCAGTCCCGGTTCAACACGAACCGGGACCAAAGGCCCACCACATGGCACGAGGCGCGCCGTGGTCTGGGGGACCTTTAGTCCCGGTTGGTAGGATTTGTTTTTGAATAAAGCCAAAACAACCCGCCTACTGGGCCGGCACGGCCTGCATACGAATAGAAACCCAACCTCTTGTTGGGCCAGGATGCAGGCCCGTACGACCTAGTAGGCCTCACATGGCAGAAGACTTGCAATAGGCCCACAAAGCCCTGCTTAGAGAGGAGCTCGACACGGTAGCCGCGGCGGAGCTTATAAACCGGTGCGAGCTCCTCTCAACTAGCGAGGTGGGACTAAACATTGTGCACTGCGGGTGGCAGCGCACCACCTTTAGTACCGGTTGGAGCCACCAACCGGTACTATAGGTCACAAATGAACCGGGACTAATGCATAGGCCACTAGTAGAAAAACACCTATTAGTCCCGGTTCGTAAGGGCCTTTAGTCCCGGTTCATGAACCGGGACTAATGGGTCGTTACTAATACCTCCACCCATTAGTCCCGGTTCAAACACGAATTGGGACAGATGTGCCTCCACGTGGCTGGTCCGCCGAGCCCAGTCAGGGGAGCCTTTGGTCCCGGTTGGTGGCACCAACCGGGACCAAAAGGCATCCACGTCAGCATTCCAGTGGCTGGGTTTTTTGTTTTTTTGAAAGGGGGGGGGGGTTGGGGTTTTTGGGGGTTTAATTTAGGTGTTTCATATATTGTCTTAGCTAGCTAATTAATAGAGAGAAGTGTCCTCTCTTATGTCCGTGCTTGGTCGACGCTACATACAATATACATAAGTGATCGAGAGAACCATTGAGTACAGAAGTTCATCATGCATACCGAGAGAAGTGATCGATCGACCTCTCCTTCTCGGAGAGATTGGTTGAACAATAAGTATCCGTATCATGTATCCGACGCTACTGGCTACATACATGGTCAATATGTATGATATCTTAATTACAATCCCCTAGCAATTGAAATCAACTTCCACATGGTATTCTCCGGCTTTATTGATGACGTGGTCAAGAAAGAATCCCGCCAATTCCTCTTGAATTGATTTCATGCGATCTGGTTCTAGGAGTTCATTCCGCATCTGCCACATCTAATTTGAAGAAGGGGGTTAATTAATACATATATATGAATGAAACTCAACAGAAATGATGGTGTAATAAAATGAAATTGTGAATATTATTGCTTACGCACTTCATATTGTCTTTGAGAGTAGCCCCGCTTGTTTTTCAAAGTCGCGTTGTGGATGAACTCGCACACGTAGTATCCATAGAAATCATTTCCTTGTTCCTGCCACAAGCACTTTACGAGAAATAGAGGTCAATCAAACTGATAATGAAGCATTATAAATGGCATTGATGAAAGTATATATAGCTATAGAATCAATGGGAGATGCGCGCAACTAGCTAGCCAGTAGTACTTACTTTCGGGTATGTATATCGCAGCTCCTTCGGCAGTCCCGGACCTTCTGCGGTGAACTGCTTCCAAACCCTGCAAGACAAAGAAAATAATTATTATTACTTGAGATATCAGGAAATGAACAAAAAGTTACCGATATGGTGCGATAGTGATTGATTGAACTTACTTATTGAGCATTTCAGTCATGTCCGCATAGGTTTCGGGATCTTTCCGTCTCGAGTCTAAGACGGTCACTAGTCCCCGCTCAAGTTTAATCTCCAGAAGAACATAGTGGTACCTGCGCACGCATGCATAACTCATCAATTACATTACTATAACCTCGCTCGAGTAATATGGGAAACCGAATATGCACACAACAGTAACACTCACTTGCCGTTGTAAGGAAAGAGTATGGTATCTTTGTTTTCATTTTTGATCAACGATCGTAGCAAGTTGTCCTCGGCCTCTTTTTCGTGCTTTTTAACCAGAAATTCATCTATGATATTTATGTTAATGAACCCAATATCATAAATTTCTTGTTTTTTGCACTCGATAATCTTCAATCTGCATAATATATTGAGGATAGTTAATTATAAATACATGCAATGAAAGAGCCGAGCTATATATAGAGACTTAATGACAGAAATAGTACTTACAGGCAGTAGCAAAAGACTGTTAATTTATGGAGGGCCTTTTGATTGAAGAAAACGCGAAGAACTCCTCAAATGGAACACATAATAGATCAGCTCCAACGAGGTCGTGCTCCTCTTTAGTGTTTAGGTACAAACTATTCGTCCCCCCAGACTCTCTGCAGGTTTTCATGTACCAAGTATGGAATCTTCGCATCATTGTTGTAAGAGATTTTTCATCTTTGACGAGAGGCTTCCCGTACTCGTATCTGTGTTTGTCCACCTCCATGAAATCAGGAAGTGCATCAACAGGCAGGTAATCTTGTAGATTGCCATAACCGTCCCCCATCCCCGAAGCATTAGCGACGATGTCGACGCTAGACACATTGAGCGGGGGGCACGATTGGTTTGCTTGTTCGCCGAGCTGGTCAATTTTTTCGCAGCTGCTCGTTCTCTTGACCTTTGATGTCTGACAGTACTTCCCGACCGCTCCGCTTGGAGATATGTCTGTTCAGTAATGCGCTCATAGTTGGTTCTCGGCGGAGACTTTGCCGGTTTCCTCAGGGCATCGAGAGTGCGCTTTGCTTTCACCGGATCTACCTTCTCCTTCAGAGGTGGATGTCTCTTTGTTTTCACCCCTTCAAAGAACTCCTTCACGTGGGTCCGCACGATCGTATCATTTTCCTCCTCGGTCCTCTCGTATGGTAACTTCTCTAGAGGCTTGAGAGGTGGACCGTATCTGTATTGCCTCCCGCCTCTGGTTGTGCTGCTAGACGCCGGAACAGACGGAGCGGCTGCGGCATCTGTCTTCTTTCATGCTTGCTTACAAGGCGGAGGAGAAGGACTACGACGCGCCAGAGCAGCCGGGGCGGCGGCGGGTCTCTTCCGCCCTTGCTGGCGAGGTGGAGAAGAAGGATGCTGCTGCCTGCTCGAGAGTGTCGGCGCAGGCGGAGAAGGAGGCGGAGTGCCGCCACGCGCCGGAGAAGGAGGCGGAGTACCGCCACGCGTGCCTTGATCGTCTCTCGCCGGAGGAGGAGGCGGTGGAGGAGACGGAGTGCCCTGACTCGCCGAAGGAGGAGGAGGAGGCGGAGGCGTCCAGTTCGGAAGGTTGATGAGCTCCTTCCGCCATAGGCATGAAGTCTTCAGAGCTGAACCCAGCCTAGTCTCCCCTTCACCAGTAGGGTGGTCAAGCAAGAGGTCCTCAAATCCCTCTGTTATTTCATCCACCATCACCCTAGCATATCCTTCTGGAATCGCCCGACAGTGATAAGTTGCTCCGGGTCCAGTAGGATAAGCAAAGCCAACAGCCGCCTTGACCTTCAAATTCATCCATCGTGCCATAATGTGGCAATTTTGAGACTCCGTGATAGCATCCACGGGATAGCTGGCAGGAGCCGTCAAGACATGCTCTGGCTGAAGCAGCTCGGTGGAAGCCACGCTGCTTCTCCACTGATATGGCGGGGTAGCTTCGGGGGAAGCTTCGGCATGTCGTTTTCTGCGATCTGCTGCTTCTTGTTCCTCTTGTCGTTCCTCTAGCCTCATTACCCTTTCGTGCAGCGCCTGCAGTTGGCCCTGCTCCAGTTTCTTCCTCCTCTCGTGGGTTTTGTAACCCCCTGTGTCCGGAAAACCAACCTTCCACGGAATGGAGCCTGGCATGCCTCGTGTCCGTCCAGGGTGCTCAGGATTCCCGAGGGCCATTGTGAGCTCGTCCTTCTCCCTGTCTGGAACGAACGTCCCTCGCTGTGCTGCATCGATATAGTGCCGAAGGTGCTTGACTGGTATTTTCAGTTGCTCGTCCGTCCAATGGCACTTCCCTGATACAGGGTCCAAGGTTCCACTAGTAGAAAAGGGGGCAATGGTCCAGGCCGGTCCAGCCATTAGTCCCGGTTCAATCCAGAACCGGGACCAATGGGGGCATTGGACCCGGTTCTTGAGCCCCGGGGGCCGGCCGGGTCACGTGGGCCATTGGTCCCGGTTCGTCTGGACCTTTTGGTCCCGGTTGGCGGGACGAACCGGGACCAATGTGCCTTGCTCCTGGCCCACCACCATTGGTCCCGGTTGGGGGAATGAACCGGGACCAAAGGCTTCCCTTTAGTCCCGGTTCATGCCACGAACCGGGACCAATTAATTGCCTATATATACACCGCGAGCAGAGCACTCTCACTGCTCTGTTTTTCGTGGCCGGCGAGGAGAGAGCTTTGTGTTGCTCTAGCTCACCTCCTATGCACACGAGGTGTTCGATGGAATGCCTGAGCCACACTACTTAAGCTTTCTCCTCTCCAAGCTCCACCTCCAAGCTCCATTTTTCTCAATATTTGTCTAGGTTTAGCGGTCCGTCACGTCCCATCCCCGTCTTCACACCCGTCGATCGCCCGCGTCGCCGGCACCACCGTGGTGAGCCTCTTGTTCTTATCTTCTTTCTGAAAGGAAAAAAAACTCTTACTTGTATGTTTATATAGATACTTGTATAATTTTCTTACTTTTATTATTGCATCTTATATAGTGCGATGGTTTTGGTATCCGCCCCCGTCGGCCCTCGTCCTGTCTATGATTCAGATGTGGTATATATTATCTTTTCATAACTATTGGTTCATTTATTGTTTATGACAATTATGCCGACCAACGTGACATAGATTTTATTTATCTAGGAGGTTGTTGAACCGGAAATTCCAACCGACCCTATTGTCGAGAGGTTAAATTTAGTTGAAGAAGAAAACAATTTGTTGAAGGAAAAAAATAGAAAAATTGAGGAGGAGAAGATGATATTGGAGTTGCATGTTGCGGATGTCGTCGATGATCACAAGATCAAGATGGATGCAATGCGCTTGAAGATTAGAAAGATTAGAAAATATGCCATTCATACCGAGGCTTGGTATCATTATGCCGTTGGATCAGTTGTTACATTGGTTACGATTATGATCGCATTTGTTTTCGCATTGAAATGTTTTACATAGTTTCAGTGTATGGTTTAATTTAGATGCTCTGCAGAGCTTTATGTTGTTAGATGAGAACTATGTATGTACTTTGGTTTTAATGTGATGATGAACTTCTATTAATTTGGTCACTTAATTATATAATGCATGCAGATGAACCGGCAATGGATGTACGGTTCAAGACACACCTCCGAGTACATTAAGGGCATGCATGATTTTCTCGAAGTGGCTGAGGCAAACAAGCAGAATGGTTTTATGTGTTGTCCATGCCCTGTATGTGGGAATACGAAGTCTTACTCTGACCGTAAAATCCTCCACACCCACCTGCTTTACAAGGGTTTCATGCCACACTATAATGTTTGGACGAGGCACGGAGAAATAGGGGTTATGATGGAAGATGGCGAAGAAGAAGAGTACGATGACAACTATGTGCCCCCTGAATACGGTGATGCTCCTGAAGATCAAGAGGAACTAGACGATGTGCACGATGCTGCTGCAACGAGCGAAGCTGCTGAAGATCAAGAGGAACCAGACGATGTGCCCGATGATGATGATCTCCGCCGGGTCATTGTCGATGCAAGGACGCAATGCGAAAGTCAAAAGGAGAAGCTGAAGTTCGATCGCATGCTAGAGGACCACAAAAAAGGGTTGTACCCCAATTGCGAAGATGGCAACACAAAGTTGGGTACCGTACTGGAATTGCTGCAGTGGAAGGCAGAGAATGCTGTGCCTGACAAAGGATTTGAGAAGCTACTTAAAATATTGAAGAAGAAGCTTCCAAAGGATAACGAATTGCCCGACAGTACATACGCAGCAAAGAAGGTCGTATGCCCTCTAGGATTGGAGGTACAGAAGATACATGCATGCCCTAATGACTGCATCCTCTACCGTGGTGCGTACAAGGATCTGAACGCATGCCCGGTATGAGGTGCATTACGGTATAAGATCAGACGAGATGACCCTGGTGATGTTGACGGCGAGCCCCCCAGGAAGAGGGTTCCTGCGAATGTGATGTGGTATGCTCCTATAATACCACGGTTGAAACGTCTGTTCAGAAACGGAGAGCATGCCAAGTTGATGCGATGGCACAGTGAGGACCGTAAGAAAGACGGGAAGTTGAGAGCACCCGCTGACGGGTCGCAGTGGAGAAAAATCGAGAGAAAGAACTGGGATGAGTTTGCAAGTGAGCCAAGGAACGTATGGTTTGCTTTAAGCGCGGATGGCATTAATCCTTTCGGGGAGCAGAGCAGCAATCACAGCACCTGGCCCGTCACTCTATGTATGTATAACCTTCCTCCTTGGATGTGCATGAAGCGGAAGTTCATTATGATGCCAGTTCTCATCCAAGGCCCTAAGCAACCCGGCAATGACATTGATGTGTACCTAAGGCCATTAGTTGAAGAACTTTTAGAGTTGTGGAATGGAAACGGTGTACGTACGTGGGATGAGCACAAACAGGAGGAATTTAACCTAAAGGAGTTGCTGTTCGTGACCATCAACGATTGGCCCGCTCTCAGTAACCTTTCAGGATAGACAAACAAGGGATACCACGCATGCACGCACTGTTTACTTGACACCGATAGTATATACCTGGCAAGCTGCAGGAAGAATGTGTACCTGGGCCATTGTCGATTTCTTCCGACCAACCATCAATGTCAAAAGAAAGGCAAGCATTTCAAAGGCGAGGCAGATCACCGGAAGAAGCCCGCCATGCGTACCGGTGATCACGTACTTGCTATGGTCAATGATTTACACATAATCTTTGGAAAGGGTCCCGACGGACTAGCTGTTCCGAGTGACGCTGGGGGACACGCACCCATGTGGAAGAAGAAATCTATATTTTGGGACCTACCCTACTGGAAAGACCTAGAGGTCCGCTCTTCGATCGACGTGATGCACGTGACGAAGAACCTTTGCGTGAACCTGCTAGGCTTCTTGGGCGTGTATGGGAAGACAAAAGATACAGCTGAGGCACGGGAGGACCTGCAACGTTTGCATGAAAAAGACGGCATGCCTCCAAAGCAGTATGAAGGTCCTGCCAGCTATGCTCTTACCAAAGAAGAGAAGGAAATCTTCTTTGAATGCCTGCTTAGTATGAAGGTCCCGACTGGCTTCTCGTCGAATATAAAAGGAATAATAAATATGGCAGAGAAAAAGTTTCAGAACCTAAAGTCTCATGACTGCCACGTGATTATGACGCAACTGCTTCCAGTTGCATTGAGGGGGCTTCTACTGGAAAACGTCCGATTGGCCATTATGAAGCTATGTGCATTCCTCAATGCAATATCTCAGAAGGTGATCGATCCAGAAATCATACCAAGGCTAAGGAGTGATGTGGTGCAATGTCTTGTCAGTTTCGAGCTGGTGTTCCCACCATCCTTCTTCAATATCATGACGCACGTCCTAGTTCATCTAGTTGACGAGATTGTCATTCTGGGCCCCGTATTTCTACACAATATGTACCACTTTGAGAGGTTCATGGGAGTCCTAAAGAAATATGTCCGTAACCGCGCTAGGCCAGAAGGAAGCATCTCCATGGGCCATCAAACAGAGGATGTCATCGGGTTTTGTGTTGACTTCATTCCTGGCCTTAAGAAGATAGGTCTCCCTAAATTGCGGTATGAGGGGAGACTGACTGGAAAAGCCACGCTTGGGAGGGACTCAATAATATGCAGGGACGGATATTCTTGGTCTCAAGCACACTACACAGTTCTACAGAACTCTACCTTGGTGACCCCGTATGTCGATGAACACAAGAACAGTCTGCGCTCCAAACACCCGGAGCCGTGCGACGACTGGATTACATGTGAACACATCAGGACTTTCAGCAGTTGGTTGGAAGCACGTATCAGAGGTGACAATATTGTTTGTGATGACCTGTACTTGTTATCCAGGGGACCATCTTTGACTGTATTGATTTGGAAAGGATACGAGATAAATGGGAATACATTTTACACGATTGACCAAGATCGAAAGAGCACCAACCAAAATAGCGGTGTCCGCTTTGATGCAACAACCGAGAGGGGAAATGACACATATTATGGTTACATAGTGGACATATGGGAACTTGACTACGGACATGATTTTAAGGTCCCTTTGTTTAAGTGCAAATGGGTCAATGTGTCAGGAGGCGGGGTACAGGTAGACCCACAATACGGAATGACAACAGTGGATCTGAAAAATCTTGGGTACACTGACGAACCGTTCGTCCTAGCCAATGATGTGGCACATGTTATCTATGTGAAGGACATGTCTACCAGACCGAGAAAGAGAAAAGATAAGGAAGCGAATACATCATACGATGAGCCAAAGCGCCACATAGTTCTTTCAGGAAAAAGGGACATCGTGGGAGTGGAGGACAAGACAGACATGTCTGAAGATTATGAAAAGTTTCATGAAATTCCTCCCTTTAAAGTCAAGGCTGACCCCAGCATCCTGATAAACGATGAAGATTATCCATGGTTACGGCGCAATAAGCAAATGACACAAGCGAAGAAAAAGTGAAGACTTTCTCCCGCAACTATTATGATGATACCATGCCAACTTTGTAACTGACGAGTATGATACCATTGTCCGTTTTGTACATGCACATGCTATGTGTGGGTCAATTTATGATACCATGCCAACTTTCAACTTTTTTAGAGTTCATTTGAAATGCTTTAATATCTTATGATTCGGCCCTCGTAATAATTAAAAATAGCAACAATAAGTATTTTGTTGTAAGTAGAAACAAAATAAAATAAATAAAGCAAGAAAGAAAACAAAAAAACAAAAAAAGTGGAAAGTTTATAATTTTCCTAAAACTAAAAGCAAAAAAGAATTAAAAAATAAAGCAAAAAACAAAACAAAATAAATAATGCAGAAAACAAAACAAAAAACAAAAATAAGTATTTTGTTGTAAGTAGAAACAAAATAAAATAAATAAAGCAAGAAAGAAAACAAAGAAACAAAA
>NC_041389.1:611294936-611295524 GCF_002162155.2 Triticum dicoccoides
TAAAAAATAAAGCAAAAAACAAAAGAAAATAAATAATGCAGAAAACAAAACAAAAAAACAACAATAAGTATTTTGTTGTAAGTAGAAACAAAATAAAATAAATAAAGCAAGAAAGAAAATAAAAAAACAAAAAAAGTGGAAAGTTTATAATTTTCCTAAAACTAAAAGCAAAAAGAATTAAAAATAAAGCAAAAAACAAAAGAAAATAAATAATGCACAAAACAAAACAAAAAAACTGGAAAAAAATAAAAATAGCAACAATAAGTAAAGAAAACAAAAAAAACAAAAAAAATGCCCCCCACTGGGCCCCCACGGCCTGAATACGACTTGAATCCCTACTATGGGCCAGGATTCAGGCCCGCAGTAGGCCCAGAAGGCCCATCAGGCAAAGCAGTCGCAAGTAGGCCCATAAGCCTGCAGTAGAGAGGAGTTCGAGAGGGGTGCGGCAGTGGGGCTTATAAACCACTGCGCGCCCCTCTCAACTAGCAAGGTGGGACTAAACTTTGGCCCCGATGCGGGCAGCACAGGGGCCTTTGGTCCCGGTTGGTGGCTCCAACCAAGACTAAAGGGGGGGCATTGGTCCCGGTT
>NC_041389.1:611296001-611297081 GCF_002162155.2 Triticum dicoccoides
TATATATATGCGGCTCTGTTTTTTTTCATTTTTATTAGTTTAATTTTTTTGTTCATATATATATATATATATAATGTATATGTGTATGTATGTGGCTATGTGTATGTAATGTTCAAAAATTGTTCAGAGCATGTTTTTGTTCATATATGTATTTATTGTTCATATGTGTATTTATTGTTCATGTTTTTTTTCTGTTCATAGATTTTTTGTATCTATTGGCTCTTCGTCGCTCTGTATTTATTGTATCTATTGGTGATATTAATTATTGTATAATATGCAAATGGTTGTATATTCATATGAACAATGCATTAGGCAAAACCTTTGTTTTTTTTCGAAATTTTCTATTTTAACATTTTTTTAAAACAAGCAATACTAAAAGAATGAGAGGAAAAAGGACAATAAGAAGAGGAAGAAAGGAGAAAAAGAGGAGAGGAAGAAGAGGAGAAATAAATAAGAAGAGGAAAAAAGAAGAAAAAGAAGAGGAGAAGAAGAAAGGAATAGAGGAGAAAGAAGTTTTTCTTCTTTCTCCTCTATTCCTTTCTTCTTCTCCTCTTTTTTTTCTTCTTCTTCTTCCTTCTTCCTTTTTCTCTTTTCTTCCTTTTCCTTAATTATTTTCCTTTCTCGAGGGAGAAGAAGAAAAAGAAGAGGAGAAGAAGAAAGAAAGGAATAGAGGAGAAAGAAGAAACTTCAACACGAGCTAGGGGGTGGTACCGATACCCCCTCCCCGATAACATTATTTTCCCATGTATATGTATGTCGCGTCGTTGTCGATATAACCCCCTCTAGATAACTTCGACATGAGGGGCGGTCGATATATATATATATACCCCCTCTCGACCGTGATAACTTATACAACTGCAGCACCCCCCTTGGCCCTCTCGCTCGACCAAAACTCTCGAGGACACCCAAACCCTAGAGAGAAAACGATGTTAAAAGAGCGTTATCGTCGAGGCCACCCAAATTTATCAAGTTAAAAGAGCGTTATCGTCGAGGCCACCCCAAACCCTTGAAGCGTTGTGTCGAGGCCACTAACATGATTCCTTATTGTGATTAGCTAGCTAGTTCTACGTTTGCCACTAA
>NC_041389.1:611297113-611304024 GCF_002162155.2 Triticum dicoccoides
TGGTCTCCTACCCCCTCCCGCCGCGCCCCTACCCGACAAATTAACTCTCTCGAGGCCACCCAAATTTATCAAGTTAAAAGAGCGTTATCGTCGAGGCCACCCCAAACCCTTGAAGCGTTGTGTCGAGGCCACTAACATGATTCCTTATTGTGATTAGCTAGCTAGTTCTACGTTTGCCACTAATATATATATATATATATATATATATATATATATATATATATATATATATATATATATATATATATATCCATCTGTACCATGTTTGAATAATAATTGACATGTTGTAAATATTTGCAGAAACTATGGAGCACTCCCGAGACGAAGAAACAAAAGCGATGTTGGGGGACATAATCACAAATGGATCAAGTGATGATGTTGCGTCATTTCACCTCGACACCGTTGATCAGCTAGATGAAGAAGAGGGCTATGTTTATGATGGTGGCTTTGACCCATTAATGCCGGTACAAGAGGAGGACTATGTTCATGATGGCTCCGGTGACACAATGGAGGTACAAGACGAAGGAGACCGTGCTGACTGCTCCGGTCACCGAACCGAGTCCGGCCAGGTATATATATATTAGTTAAGACCGTGCTGACTAGTTAATTGATGCATCCATTGTTTTGGTATATGTACACATATTAATTACTGTCGTCTTTCTTCCTTATAATTTCTAGCCCTCCGGATCGAGCACAACTTCGGTAAGGAGACGAGGCCCGAAGAAAAAGTTGAGCTCGGATGAAAAGTTTGAGATCATAGAAATCGCGCCCGACGGCGAACCGATTGAACCCATCCGGACAAGGAAGGCATTTTCTGCTCAGTGCGGGGTTCTTGTTAGGGACAGGATCCCGATCAGCATCCAGCAATGGTATAAGCCTGCTAAGGATGAAGACGCTGAGGTGTCTTATGTCAATGATATGCAGAAAGAAGATCTTTGGACTGAGCTGAAGGCAAATTTCACCCTACCGCCAGAGGAGGATTCGGAGAAGCCAGTTAAAGAGCAATTAATCAAGTCTTGTGCTCTTAAGAAGATGGCAGGCCTAATGAGGAGGTGGAGGAAAGAGCTGAACCAGTTTGTCAATGAAAAAAAGACACCAGAATTCATCGGCAATATGAGAAGATCAAAGATCACTGGCCCGAATTTGTGGCCCACAAGATATCGGAAAAGAGTAAGAAGATGTCGGAGACAAACAAGAAAAATGCTGTGAAGAAGAAGCTTCACCATCGCACAGGGTCAGGTGGCTACCTCAAAGCCCGACCTAAGTGGTCCAAGGCTGAGCATGATCTGCTTGAAAAAGGGATCGAACCAGAGACAATGCGCTGGCCAGACCGTTGCCGGACTTGGTTCTTCGGGGCTGGCGGAACCTTGGACCCTGTAATAGGGAAGTGTCAGTGGATGGACGAGCAACTGCAAACACCAGTCAAGAACCTTCGGCACTATATCGATGCAGCGCAGCGAGGGACGTTCCTTCCAAACAGGGAGAAGGACGAGCTCACAATGGCCCTTGGGAATCCCGAGCACCCTGGACGGACACGAGGCACGCCAGGCTCCATTCCGTGGAAGGTTGGTTTTCCGGACGCAGGGGGTTACAAAACCCACGAGAGGAGGAAGAAACTGGAGCAGGACCAAATGCAGGCGCTGCTTGGAAGGGTAATGGGGCTAGAGGATCGAGAAGAGGAACGAGAAGTAGCAGATCGCAACAAACGACATGCCGAAGCTTCCCCCGAAGCTACCCCGCCATCTCAGCGGAGAAGCAGCGTGGCTTCCACCGAGCTGCTTCAGCCGGAGCATGTCTTGATGGCTCCTGCCAGCTATCCCGTGGATGGTATCACGGTGTCTCAAAATTGCCACATGATGGCGCGATGGATGAATTTGAAGGTCAAGGCGGCTGTTGGCCAAGTTTATCCTAGTGGACCCGGCACAACTTATCATTGCCAGCCGATTCCAAAAGGATATGCTAAGGTGATGGTGGATGAAATAACGGAGGGATTTGAGGACCTCGTGCTTGACCACCCTACCGGTGAAGGGGAGACTAGGCTGGGTTCTGCTCTGAAGACTCCATGCCTATGGAAGAAGGAGCTCATCAACCTTCTGAACTGGACGCCTCTGCCACTTCCTCCTGCTCCGGCGAGTCAGGGCACTCCGCCTCCTCCACCGCCTCCTCCTCTGGCGAGTGACGATCAGGGCATGCGTGGCGGCACTCCACCTCCTTCTTTGGCGCATGGCGGCACTCCGCCTCCTTCTCCGCCTGCGCCGGCGCTCCCGAGCAGCCAGCAGCATCCTCCTTCTCCGCCTCGCCAGCAAGGGCGGAAGAGACCCGCCGCCGCCCCGGCTGCTCCGGCGTGTTGTACTCCTTCTCCTCCACCTCGTAAGCAAGCACGAAAGAAGACAGACGCCGCAGCCGCTCCGTCTGCTCCGGCGTCTAGCAGCACAACCAGAGGCGGGAGGCAATACAAATACGGTCCATCATCTCTCAAGCCTCTAGAGAAGTTACCGTACGAGAGGTCCGAGGAGGAAAACGATACGATTGTGCAGGCCCACGTGAAGGAGTTCTTTGAAGGGGTGAAAGCAAAGAGACATCCACCTCCGAAGGAGAAGGTAGATCCGGTGAAAGAAAAGTGCACTATCGATGCCCTGAGGAAACCACCAAAGTCTCCCCCGAGAACCAACTATGAGCGCATTACTGAACAGACATATCTTCAAGCCCAGCGGTCGGGAACTACTGTCAGTGCTAAAAGGTCAAAACAACGAGCAAAGGGGAAAAAATTGCCCAGCTCGGCAAACAAGCACAGCAAAATCGTGCCCCCCGCTCAATGTGTCTAATGCTCCAGGGACGGTGGCCGGTTATGGCAATCTTGACGATTACCTGCCTGACGATGCACTTCCTGATTTCTTGAAGGTGGACGGACACAGATACGAGTACGGAAAGCCTCTCGTCAAAGATGAAAAATCTCTGACAACAATGATGTGAAGATTCCATAATTGGTATATGGAAACCTGCAGAGAGTCTGATGGTAAGAATGCTTTGTATCTGCATATTAAAGAGGAGCACGATCTCGTTGCAAATGATCTGTTGACTGTTCCATTTGAGGAGTTCTTCGAGTTCTTCAATCAAAAGGCCCTCGATAAATTAATGGTCTTTTGCTACTGCCTGTAAGTACTACTTCTGTCATTAAGTCTCTATATATAGCTCGGCTCTTTCATTGCATGCATGTATTTATAATTAATTATCCTCAATATATTATGCAGATTGAAGAACGTCGAGTGCAAAAAACAAGAAATTTATGATATTGGGTTCATTAACACAAATATCATAGATGTATTTCTGGTTAAAAAGAACGTTAAAGAGGCCGAGGACAACTTGCTACAATCGTTGATAAAAAATCAAAACAAAGATACCATACTCTTTCCTTACAATGGCCCGTGAGTGTTACTGTCGTGTGCATATTCAGTTTCCCTTATTACTCAAGCGAGGTTATAGTAATGTAATTGATGAGTTATGCATGCGTGCGCAGGTACCACTATATTCTTCTGGAGATTAAGCTTGAGCGTGGACTAGTAACCGTCTTAGACTCGAGACAGAAAGATCCCAAAACCTATGCGGACATGACTGAAATGCTCAGCAAGTAAGTTCAATCGATCATAATTATCGCACCATATCGGTAACTTTTTGTTCATTTCCTAATATCTCAAGTAATAATAATTATTTTCTTTGTCTTGCAGGGTTTGGAAACAGTTCACCGCAAAAGGTCCGGGACTGCCGAAGGAGCTGTGATATACATACCCGAAAGTAAGTACTACTTGCTAGCTAGTTGCGCGCATCTCCGGCCCGTTGATTATATATATAGCTATACTTTCATCAATGCCATTTATAATGCTTCATTATCAGTTTGATTGACCTCTATTTCTCGTAAAGTGCTTGTGGCAGGAGGAAGGGAATGATTTCTGTGGATACTACGTGTGCGAGTTCATCCACACCGCGACTTTGAAAAACAAGCGGGGCTACTCTCAAAGACAATATGAAGTGCGTAAGCAATAATATTCACAATTTTATTTTATTACACCATCATTTCTGTTGAGTTTCATTCATATATATGTATTAATTAACCCCCTTCTTCAAATTAGACGTGGCAGATGCGGAATGAACTCCTAGAACCAGATCGCATGAAAGCAATTCAAGAGGAATTGGCGGGATTCTTTCTTGACCACGTCATCAGTAAAACCGGAGAATACCATGTGGAAATTGATTTCAAATGCTAGCTAGGGGTTTGTAATTATAAGAGATCTTATACATATTGTACATGTATGTAGCCAGTAGCGTCGGATACATGATACGAAAACTTGTTGTTCGACCAACCTCTCGGAGAAGGAGAGGTCGATCGATCACTTCTCTCGGTATGCATGACAAACTTCTGTACTGAATGGTTCTCTCGATCACTTATGTATATATAGTACGTAGCATCCAAGCACGGACATATGAGAGGACACTTCTCTCTATTAATTAGCTAGCTAACACAATATATGAAACACCTAATTAAATTAACCCCCCAAAACCCCCAACCTCCCCTCCTTTCAAAAAAACACAAAAACCCCAGCAACTGGAATGCTGACGCGTGGATGCATTTTGGTCCCGGTTGGTGCCATCAACCGGGACCAAAGGCCCCCTGACTGGGGTGGGCGCACAGAGCCACGTGGAGCCACATTGGTCCTGGTTCTGGATTGAACCGGGACTAATGGGTGGAGGTATTAGTAACGACCCATTAGTCCCGGTTCATGAACCGGGACTAAAGGCCCTTACGAACCGGGACTAATGGGTGGTTTTCTACTAGTGTTCCGCCAGCCCCGAAGAACCAAGTCCGGCAACGGTCTGGCCAGTACATTGTCTCTGGTTCGATCCCTTTTTCAAGCAGATCATTCTCAGCCTTGGACCACTTAGGCCGGGCTTTGAGGTAGCCACCTGACCCCGTGCGATGGTGAAGCTTCTTCTTCGCAGCATTTAGCTTGTTTGTCGCTGACATCTTCTTACTCTTTTCCGATGTCTTGTGGTCCACAAATGCGGGCCGGTGAACTTTGATCTTCTCATATTTGCCGATGAATTCTGGTGTCTTTTCTTTGTCGACAAACTTGTTCAGCTCTTGCCTCCACCTCCTGAATAGGGTTGCCATCTTCTTAAGAGCACAAGACTTGATTAATTGCTCTTTAACTGGCTTCTCCGGATCCTCCTCTGGCGGTAGGGTGAAATTTGCCTTTAGCTGAGTCCAAAGATCTTCTTTCTGCATATCATTGACATAAGACACCTCAGGGTCTTCCTCCTTAGGCTTATACCATTGCTGGATGATGTTGGGGTCTTGCCCCTAACAAGAACCCTGCACTAAGCAGAAAATGCGCACTTTGTCCGGATGGGTTTAATCGGTTCGCCGTCGGGCGCGATTTCTATGATCTCAAACTTTTCATCCGAGCTCAACTTTTTCTTCGGGCCTCGTCTCCTTACCGAAGTTGTGCTCGATCCGGAGAGCTAGAAATTAAAAGGAAGAAAGCCGAGAGTAATTAATATGTGTACATATACCAAAACAATGGATGCATCAATTAACTAGTCAGCACGGGCTTAATTAACTAATATATATATACCTGGCCGGACTCGGTTCGGTCACCGGAGCAGTCAGCACGGTCTCCTTCTTGTACGTCCATTTTGTCACCAGAGCCATCATGAACATAGCTCTCTTCTTGTACCGGCATTAATGGGCCGAAGCCATCATGAACATAGCCCTCTTCTTAACCCAGTCCTTCCTGACCATCGGTGTCGAGGAGAAATGACACAACTTCATCACTTCCTTGTGCGATTATGTCCCCCAACATCGCTTCTGTTTCTTGGTCTCGGGAGTGCTCCATAGTTTCTGCAAATATTTACAACATGTCAATTATTATTCAAACATGGTACAGATGGATATATATATATTAGTGGCAAACGTAGAACTAGCTAGCTAATCACAATAAGGATTCATGTTAGTGGCCTCGATGCTGCTTCTATAGGGTTTGGGGTCGCCTCGACACAACGCTTCAAGGATTTGGGGTGGCCTCGACGACAACGCTCTTTTAACTTGGTAAATTTGGGTGGTCTCGAGAGTTTTGGTCAAGCGAGAGGGCCGAGGGGGGTGCTGTTGTTGTATAGGTTATCACGGTCGAGAGGGGGTATATATATCGACCGCCCCTCATGTCGAAGTTATCTCGAGGCGGTTATATCGATAACGACACGACATACATATACATGGGAAAATAATGTTATCGGGGAGGGGGTATCGGTACCCCCCCCCCTCGTGTTGAAGTTTCTTCTTTCTCCTCTATTCGGAAAATAATATTATCAGGGAGGGGGTATCGGGCAGGAGCGGCGGCGTGGTGGCCGCGCAGGGACGCGGAACGGGAGGGGCGCGGGAGCAGGCTGTGCTCACAGGGGGCGGCGGCGAGGGCGAAGGCGAGCAGCCTGACGGCGAAGAAGAAGAAAAGAGGAAGAAGGAAGAAGGAAGAAGAAGAAGAAAAAAAAGAAGAAAAAAAAGGAGAAGAAGAAAGGAATAGAGGACAAGAAGAAAAATAGATTTTTTTTTCTATTTTTTCTTCTTCTCCTCTATTCCTTTCTTCTTCTCCTCTTCTTTTTCTTCTTTTTTCTTCTTCTTATTTATTTCTCCTCTTCTTTTCCTCTCCTCTTCTTCTTTCTTTCCTCTTTCTTATTTTCTTCTTTCCTATCCATCTTTTTTTAAAATTGTAACTTTTGCATATATAAAACTTTTTTAAAATTGTAACTTTCTATATATGAACAAAAAACTTTCTATGAACAAAAAAACATTTTTAACATATATATATTTAGCAAATTCTAGCCACATACACATATACATATACACATACACATATACATAT
>NC_041389.1:611304176-611322140 GCF_002162155.2 Triticum dicoccoides
ATGAAAAAAATAAACTAATAAAAAAAAACAGATGCAGGAGCGAGGCGCCGGCGCCCGGCGGGGCGGGGCAGGGGTGCAAGAGCAGGCAAGGCAGGGGCGCGAGGCGGGTGCTCACAGGGGGGTGGCGGGGCACGGTGGGCGGCGTCGGGGCGCGGGGAGCGGCGCCGGCGTCGGGGCAGATGGCGTCGAGGGCGGCGGCGACGGTGAGGTGGACCAGCCTGACTACGGCGTCGGAGGCGGGGGCGATGACGAGGTGGAGCAGCCTGACGGCGTCGGAGGCGGCGGCGACGACGAGGTGGAGCAGCCTGATGGCTCGGCGGCGACGGCGACGAGGCAGAGCAGCGGGCGTCGGGCGGAGAAGAAAGGGATGGATTTTGGATAAACTGCTAAGTGCTAGTTATATATGAAGAGAATTGGTCCCGGTTCGTGAAACCAACCGGGACTAATGCTCCCTTTAGTCCCGGTTGGTGCCACCAACCGGGACCAATGGGCCTCTTTTCAGCAGCCCAAAGGGCGGGAAGCGATGACCTTTGGTCCCGGTTGGTGGCACCAACCGGGACTAATGTCCCCCCTTTAGTCCCGGTTGGTGCCACCAACTGGGACCAAAGGACCCTGTGCTGCCCGCGTCGGGGCCAAAGTTTAGTCCCACCTTGCTAGTTGAGAGGGGCGCGCAGTGGTTTATAAGCCCCACTGCCGCACCCCTCTCGAGCTCCTCTCCATCGTAGGCTTGCGGGCCTATTTGCTACAGAATTGCCTGATGGGCCTTCTGGGCCTGAATCCTGGCCCATGGTAGGGTTTCTAGTCGTATTCAGGCCGTGGGGACCCAGTAGGAGACATTTTTTTGTTTTTTTTGTTTTCTTTACTTATTGTTGCTATTTTTATTTTTTTCCAGTTTTTTTATTTTGTTTTTTGCATTATTTATTTTCTTTTGTTTTTTGCTTTATTTTTTTAATTCTTTTTGCTTTTAGTTTTAGGAAAATTATAAACTTTCTGTTAGTGCCATTAGTTTTCAAATTTGAAAACACTTTTTTTGTTTTTTTGTTTTCTTTCTTGCTTTATTTATTTTATTTTGTTTCTACTTACAACAAAATACTTAATGTTGCTATTTTTAATTATTTTCCAGTTTTTTGTTTTGTTTTCTGCATTATTTATTTTATTTTGTTTTTTGCTCGATTTTTTATTTCCTTTTGCTTTTAGTTTTAGAAAAATTATAAACTTTATGTTAGTGCCATTAGTTTTCAAATTTGAAAACACTTTTTTTGTTTTTTTGGTTTTCTTTCTTGCTTTATTTATTTTATTTTGTTTCTACTTACAACAAAATACTTATTGTTGCTATTTTTAATTATTATTAGGGCCGAACCATAAGACATTAAAGCATTTCAAATGAACTATGAAAAAGTTGAAAGTTGGCATGGTATCATAAATTCACCCACATAGCATGTGCATGTACAAAACAGACAATGGTATCATACTCGTCTGTTACAAAGTTGGCATGGTATCATCATAATAGTTGCGGGAGAAAGTCTTCACTTTTTCTTCGCTTGTGTCATTTGCTTATTGCGCCGTAACCATGGATAATCTTCATCGTTTATCAGGATGCTGGGGTCAGCCTTGACTTTGAAGGGAGGAATTTCATGAAACTTTTCATAATCTTCAAACATGTCTGTCTTGTCCTTCACTCCCACGATGTCCCTTTTTCCTGAAAGAACTATGTGGCGTTTTGGCTCATCGTATGATGTATTCGCTTCATTATCTTTTCTTTTTCTCGGTCTGGTAGACATGTCCTTCACATAGATAACCTGTGCCACATCATTGGCTAGGACGAACGGTTCGTCAGTGTACCCAAGATTTTTCAGATCCACTGTTGTCATTCCGTACTGTGGGTCTACCTGTACCCCGCCTCCTGACAGATTGACCCATTTGCACTTAAACAAAGGGACCTTAAAATCATGTCCGTAGTCAAGTTCCCATATGTCCACTATGTAACTATAATATGTGTCCTTTCCCCTCTCGGTTGTTGCATCAAAGCGGACACCGCTGTTTTGGTTGGTGCTCTTTTGATCTTGGTCAATCGTGTAAAATGTATTCCCATTTATCTCGTATCCTTTCCAAATCGTAACAGTCGAAGATGGTCCCCTGGACAACAAGTACAACTCAACACAAACAGTGTTGTCACCTCTGAGACGTGCTTCCAACCAACTGCTGAAAGTCCTGATGTGTTCACATGTAATCCAGTCGTCGCACTGCTCCGGGTGTTTGGAGCGCAGACTGTTCTTGTGTTCATCGACATACGGGGTCACCAAGGTAGAGTTCTGTAGAACTGTGTAGTGTGCTTGAGACCAAGAATATCCGTCCCTGCATATTATTGAGTCCCTTCCAAGCGTGTCTTTTCCAGTCAGTCTCCCCTCATACCGGGATTGAGGGAGACCTATCTTCTTAAGGCCAGGAATGTAGTCAACACAAAACCCGATGGCATCCTCTGTTTGATGGCCCATGGAGATGCTTCCTTCTGGCCTAGCGCGGTTACGGACATATTTCTTTAGGACTCCCATGAACCTCTCAAAGGGGTACATATTGTGTAGAAATACGGGGCCTAGAATGACAATCTCGTCAACTAGATGAACTAGGACGTGCGTCATGATATTGAAGAAGGATGGTGGGAACACCAGCTCGAAACTTACAAGACATTGCACCACATCACTCCTTAGCCTTGGTATGATTTCTAGATCGATCACCTTCTGAGAGATTGCATTGAGGAATGCACATAGCTTCACAATGGCTAATCGGACGTTTTCCGGTAGAAGCCCCCTCAATGCAACCGGAAGCAATTGCGTCATAATCACGTGGCAGTCATGAGACTTTAGGTTCTGAAACTTTTTCTCTGCCATATTTATTATTCATTTTATATTCGACGAGAATCCAGTCGGGGCCTTCATACTAAGTAGGCATTCAAAGAAAATTTCCTTCTCTTCTTTGGTAAGAGCATAGCTGGCAGGACCTTCATACTGCTTTGTAGGCATGCCGTCTTTTTCGTGCAAACGTTGTAGGTCCTCCCATGCCCCAGCTGTATCTTTTGTCTTCCCATACACGCCCAAGAAGCCTAGCAGGTTCACGCAAAGGTTCTTCGTCACGTGCATCACGTCGATCGAAGAGCGGACCTCTAGGTCTTTATAGTAGGGCAGGTCCCAAAATATAGATTTCTTCTTCCACATGGGTGCGTGTCCCCCAGCGTCACTCGGAACAGCTAGTCTGATGGGACCCTTTCCAAAGATTACGTGTAAATCATTGATCATAGCAAGTAAATGATCACCGGTACGCATGGCGGGCTTCTTCCGGTGATCTGCCTCGCCTTTGAAATGCTTGCCTTTCTTTCGACATTAATGGTTGGTCGGAAGAAATCGACGATGGCCCAGGTACACATTCTTCCTGCAGCTTCCCAGGTATATACTATCGGTGTCAAGTAAACAGTGCGTGCATGCGTGGTATCCCTTGTTTGTCTGTCCTGAAAGGTTACTGAGAGCGAGCCAATCGTTGATGGTCACGAACAACAACGCCTTTAGGTGAAATTCCTCCTGTTTATGCTCATCCCACGTACGTACACCATTTCCATTCCACAGTTGTAAAAGTTCTTGAACTAATGGCCTTAGGTACATATCAATGTCGTTGCCAGGTTGCTTAGGGCCTTAGATGAGAACTGGCATCATAATGAACTTCCGCTTCATGCACATCCAAGGAGGAGGTTATACATACATAGAGTCACGGGCCAGGTGCTGTGATTGCTGCTCTGCTCCCCTAAAGGATTAATGCCATCCGCGCTTAAAGCAAACCATACGTTCCTTGGGTCACTTGCAAACTCATCCCAGTACTTTCTCTCGACTCCACTGCGACCCGTCAGCGGGTGCTCTCAACTTCCCGTCTTTCTTACGATCCTCACTGTGCCATCGCATAAACTTGGCATGCTCTCCGTTTCTGAACAGACGTTTCAACCGTGGTATTATAGGAGCATACCACATCACCTTCGGAGGAACCCTCTTCCTGGGGGGCTCGCCGTCAACATCACCAGGGTCATCTCGTCTGATCTTATACCATAATGCACCACATACCGGGCATGTGTTCAGGTCCTTGTACGCACCGCGGTAGAGGATGCAGTCATTAGGGCATGCATGTATCTTCTGCACCACCAATCCTAGAGGGCGTACGACCTTCTTTGCTGCGTATGTACTGTCGGGCAATTCGTTATCCTTTGGAAGCTTCTTCTTCAATATTTTCAGTAGCTTCTCAAATCCTTTGTCAGGCACAACATTCTCTGCCTTCCACTGCAGCAATTCCAGTATAGTACCGAGCTTTGTGTTGCCATCTTCGCAATTGGGGTACAACCCTTTTTTGTGGTCCTCTAACATGCGATCGAACTTCAGCTTCTCCTTTTGACTTTCGCATTGCGTCCTTGCATCGACAATGACCCGGCGGAGATCATCATCATCGGGCACATCGTCTGGTTCCTCTTGATCTTCAGCAACTTCGCCCGTTGCAGCATCATCGTGCACATCGTCTGGTTCCTCTTGATGTTCAGTAGCATCACCGTATTCAGGGGGCACATAGTTGTCATCGTACTCTTCTTCTTCGCTGTCTTCCATCATAACCCCTATTTCTCCGTGCCTCGTCCAAACATTATAGTGTGGCACGAAACCCTTGTAAAGCAGGTGGGTGTGAAGGATTTTCCGGTCAGAGTAAGACTTCGTATTCCCACATATAGGGCATGGACAACACATAAAACCATTCTGCTTGTTTGCCTCAGCCACTTCGAGAAAATCATGCACGCCCTTAATGTACTCGAAGGTGTGTCTTGAACCGTACATCCATTGCTGGTTCATCTGTGTGCATTATATATAATTAAGTGTGTCAAAAATCATTACAGAACATCATGACTAGATAATTAAGTGACCAAATTAATAGAAGTTCATCATCACATTAAAACCAAAGTACATACATAGTTCTCATCTAACAACATAAAGCTCTGCAGAGCATCTAAATTAATTAAACCATACACTGAAACTATGTAAAACATTTCAATGCTAAAACAAATGCGATCATAATCACAACCAATGTAACAACTGATCCAACGGCATAATGATACCAAGCCTCGGTATGAATGGCATATTTTCTAATCTTTCTAATCTTCAAGTGCATTGCATCCATCTTGATCTTATGATCATCGACGACATCCGCAACATGCAACTCCAATATAATCTTCTCCTCCTCAATTTTTCTAATTTTTTCCTTCAAGAAATTGTTTTCTTCTTCAACTAAATTTAACCTCTCGACAATAGGGTCGGTTGGAATTTCCGGTTCAACAACCTCCTAGATAAATAAAATCTATGTCACGTTGATCGGCATAATTGTCATAAACAATAAATGAACCAATAGTTATGAAAAGATAATATATATACCATATCCGAATCATAGACAGGACGAGGGCCGACGGGGGCGGATACCAAAACCATCGCACTATATAAGATGCAATAATAAAAGTAAGAAAATTATACAAGTATCTATATAAACATACAAGTAAGAATTTTTTTTCCTTTCAGAAAGAAGATAAAAACAAGAGGCTCACCACGGTGGTGCCGGCGACGAGATCGGCGCGGGCGATCGACGGCGGTGAAGACGGGGACGGGACGTGACGGACCGCTAAACCTAGACAAATATTAAGGAAAATGGAGCTTGGAGGTGGAGCTTGGAGAGGAGAAAGCTTAAGTAGTGTGGCTCGGACATTCCATCGAACACCTCGTGTGCATAGGAGGTGAGCTAGAGCACCACAAAGCTCTCCCCTTGCCGGCCATGAAAAACAGAGCAGTGGGAGTGCTCTGCTCGCGAGCAAGGGGTATATATAGGCAATTAATTGGTCCCGGTTCGTGGCTAGAACCGGGACTAAAGGGTAGCCTTTGGTCCCGGTTCAAGCCACCAACCGGGACCAATGGTGGTGGGCCAGGAGCAAGGACCATTGGTCCCGGTTCGTCCCACCAACCGGGACCAATAGGTCCAGTCGAACTGGGACCAATGGCCCACGTGGCCCGGCCGGCCTCCGGGGCTCACGAACCGGGTCCAATGCCCCCATTGGTCCCGTTTCTGGATTGAACCGGGACTAATGGGCTGACCTGACCTGGACCATTGCCCCCTTTTCTACTAGTGGGCGTTCGAACCGGGACTAATGGTACCATTAGTGCCGGTTCATTTATAAACCGAGACTCACACGTAAAGTAGTTTTTTCTACTAGTGTATGTTGGAGGCTGTGGCGGCCATCCTTGAGAATGCACTGGTGCAGAACTGTCCTATGCAAACGGGTTTAAGCACTCAGCATAGGCAGTTTTTCCAGTAATGACATCTGGGATAACAAATTTGATATGCTGCACTCTTATCCCTCTTCTCTTTGAACTTCGTTGGTGATCGATGACTGAGCGTGGAGGAGATTGTGGGTTCCACTAATCGACTCCGACAATAGTCCCTTTTCGACTCCGAGGAGGAGCTCGTCTTCGACTCCGACTAGATGGCGTCGGGACGCCATCATAGTTAGAATAATTTAGCGGCCTTGCCTATCTATCTAGTCGTGTATGTGTATGATATATCTATTACCCTGTGTTTAGAGCCATCAACATGGCAGGGAGACACTTGAAAATAACTTCACCATGTGCAAATTTATTACTAAATATGATTGTGTCCATCATGATGATGTAGAGGCCGGGTAAAAAGGTCTGCTACTTTTTGGTGATTTCAATTAAGTTGTAAGATTAGCATGCTGTCATTTAATCCATGGTGGGATTTAGCAGCGCTATGTGGTTTCTATTTGCATGTTATTTTTCCTCCATATATTGAGCTTCGCGTCAATAAAATGAGGTGTGTGCATGGAATGATTCAAAGACTGGGATAATGACCCTTCTGTTGCATAAAACTAGTGTACAAGTGGTTATTAATATATGGTCACACAGGCTTCTAGCTAGTTAGTGACATAGAAGCATATTTCACTCAAGATTGAAATTGCTCGGCCCCGAACTTGACACTTGTGGTACTTGGTAGATCAAAGTGCCCAGATTTTGATAATTTTCTAGCTCCACCACTGCCCCCTTGGACTACTTTGTTTCTTTCACATGGCGACCCCTTTCAACACGGAGTTGCAAGGCTTTTTGATTCATATAAGGGCATTTCTAACATATCCCTTAAAAATAGCAGAGTATCCGGTGGAGTAAACCTTCAATGGAGTATATTTAATACACTAAGTTTTGGTCGGTTCTAGCCGATCCCCTAAATTTAATGGAGTAAAGTTACTTTTTGGCTTATGCATTTCGTCGAACATCTGCCATGCGTATCTGCGATGATGGTGAGCACACCGAAAACGCTGGTGACCACTCATGCGCGCCACACCACAGGCTTCCACCCGGTGCTCTCGCCGTGCCGCACCATGACCGGTCACAGTCGCGGTCGTGCTTGTGCTCGGTGAGGATGGAGGGCGGCGTTGGGGTCGCGCATTGTAGTGCAGCCGCCCATTTTGAGAAGCCTATGCATACATGGCAATTATCCGCTTCATTCATGCATACACGAGCAGGCTTCTAGTCCTGTCGCGCAGGGCCTGTATGGTACGTACAGTAACAGGCAAGCATGGCATGCGGTACTGGCCTGGTGTAGCAGAGGAGAGCAGACACTGAGGCTAAATTTTATATTTTGACCCTTTTATGAAACTTTAGCAGGATCTGACCCTGATTTAAAAAAATCAAAGTCTGACCCTTTTTCTATCACCATAGTCATTGGCGGTAGGATTACACTGCCTACCGCCACAGTCTTTGACGGTAGAATTTAACTGCGTTATAACGTTGTTATAACATGAAAAAAATCCTACCGCAAAGGACCTTAGCGGTAGACTGTTATACCCTACCGCCATTGTCATCGGCAGTAGGGTCTGCCACTACCTTCACTTTGAAAATGTGGTTGCCCGCGCATGCATGCCGGCTGGGGCTGGCTCGTTGCAGAGAAATTGATAGGTAATATATTCCTACGAACCATGGCAGAGAAGAACAGTGGTTTGCTTTGGTTTGCTAGCTAGCTGTCCATCAATTGTTTAAGTCTGCCACGTCCAGTGCTAGGAGCCATAGTATTAGTAATGCATGTGGGTGGAGAGAGATAAGGAGAGATGAATGTAAGTGCATGTTTTTGCACAGTGTGTAGTGCGTCAGAGCATCAGAGAGACCAATGCTTGCATGCACTCACATTCATTTTTAAGAGCCTACCGCCAAATACCATGACGGTAGGGTTACACCCCTTACCGCCAAAGACTCTGGCGGTAGGTGATTTTCCACATTAAATAGCCGTGACAGTGCAGTTAAGTCCTACCGCCATAGTCGTTGGCGGTAGGTTGCGTAACCCTACCGCCAACGACTATGGTGGTAGGAAAAAGGGTCATATCTCGGAAAAAAATTGAACCAGGGTCAGATCCTGCTAAAGTTTCACAAAAGGGTCAAAACACCAAATTTGTCCGGACACTGCCGAGGCGCTTTCGCACACCTCTCCTGCGTACAACCACAGATACAACGATCAACTTGAACAACTGTCTAGGGAGGTTTCCCCGAGTGCCGTTGGTTTATCCGTTGAGTCGTTGAGGTGAGATGAGCTTCAACGTGTGCCCTGTGTTGAGGAGAGCGTCGGTGTAGCCGCCCGACGCGTCCATTGAAGCCGTCCTTGTAGCAACGGCGGCGCGCAGAAGCAGCAAAGAGAGAGCGCAGAAATTTTACTCCGGCCCGTTTCGCTGGAGTATATTTAGGGAAACGGTTGTGGCCGCGGTAAATTTTTTACTCCCTTACTGCGGATAAGGGATCGGTTAGGTCCCGGTTAGAGTTAAACCACATTTTGACCCCTCTAATCTATTATAAGGGATCGGCTAGAAATGCCTTAAGTAGGTTAGTTTGTTCAGTAGTTTAATGGTTCATATAGGGAGTAAGGACTATTCCCTCCGTTTCTGAATATAAGACCATTTAAAATTCCCATATGTACTACATACAGAGCAAAATATGTAAATCTATACTCTAAAATATGACTATACATTTTTTTATGTAGTCCACATTGAAATCTTTAAAAGAGCCTATATTTAGAAACCGAGGGAGTAATTTAATTGGACTAAACTACTACTACTCACTGTCTCACTTCCTATATGAATAGCCCTTATGATGTTCAGTAGTTTAACTACATCCTCCATTAGGCTCTTCGATTCGTAAGTAGGTTAGTTTGTTGGGGAAGACTGTCAAATCACAAACCATGCATGCTCGGTCATTCCAAAAACTAAACTAAAAATATGCATGCTCGATCAAAAAATTAGGCTAAATTTCAGAAAAACAAAAGAAAAATAAATAAATTAGTCTAAACTCTCTTGAACCAGTGGGCCTGAACCTGATGTTATAGACGTAACAACTGAACCCTATGCTAGACGCGTTTCTTCTTGCTAGACCTGAACATGACGCAGTGATGCTAGATTGCAAGAGAAGAAAATTATGGAAAACATACTGCTGTATCATCCACGTATTGAAACCTGCTTTCAAATGTTGGATTTTATTCATGCACCCCACAAGACCCTGCCTCAAATTGAAACATGCTTTGAAATGTTGGATTTTATTCATATGCTGTGCAACTGCAGCAACGCAAATACGATACTACTGTACGTCTCCATGTGCAGGCACAAGGGGTGCATGCGGCCTAACCTACGACGGGCGTCTGGACGATGACGCCAGTCGCCGTGTCTGACACCACGACAACACGCCAAGGGTGCGGGCGCGGCGGCCAGGGGCCCTGCCTATGTAGAAGGAGATGGAGACGTCACGCATGTCCCTGCTTTTTTTTTGAACTGGGAGGCATGTCCCTGCTGATCTGGAGTGCTGCGTCGTGTAAACGTAGATGTATTCAGTGAGAGAGATCAAGGGGACAATGCACGACACCCATAGGTGCAGCATATGCATCATATATATAGCCATACAACCTTTCCTAATTACAAGGGATTAGATTAGATCCTAACTGATTCTAATTAGTAGAATACTTGAAGGACACGTACTCTATCAGCCAATTTAGATATGGACCGATCTAGCGAGCGGGCGGCTGCTCGCTAGTCGTCCCGAGCGGCCGGTCTAAAACGGGCAATTTTGGTTCCTAATCCATAAAAGGTAATTTGTCCCTTTCAATTGATAAAACAATTTTAATTCGAAAAAGTATCACGTACTAAAAAAGTACTACAAAGAACAGGTATGAACGCGTTTATTTTGGGTTTTCAAATTTCTAAAAAGTCATAACTTTTAGGTCGCGCTCCGGAATTAAGATCCGTTTTCATCGTTGGAACCCTTGCGATGTGCTCTTCGAAAGTAGATCCCATATGGGGATGTTTCGACGAACTAGTCTTCCTGCCAACTAAATACCAATATGTGTGCAACTAGACTACATGCCGCGCCAACTATGCATATGCGTGTGCCAACAGTCATTCTGCCAACTAAACATCAATGTGTGTGCAACTAGACTACATTGCCGCGCCAACTAAGTATATGTGTGTGCCAATAGTCCTGCCAACTAAACATCAATTCGTGTGCAACTAGACTATATTACCGCGCCAACTGAGCATATGTGTGCAACCAGTGTCCTGCCAACTAAACATCAATATGTATGCAACTAGACTACATTACAAGCCAACTGAGTATATGTGTGTGCCAATAGTCCTGCCAACTAAACATTAATGTGTGTGCAACTAGACTACATTACAAGCCAACTGAGCATATGTGTGTGCAACTAGACTACATTACAAGCCAACGAACGAGGGTTGCACATCGACTACTAGGTAGTTGGTCGAGACATTAGACTAGTTGCACAACAAAGTTGTCGTGGTTGCTAGATTGCAATCTCATACGAAGTTGAATCATATAGATCGAAAAATTAGTTTTGAAAGAAGTTGTACGATGTAGTACTAAAGTTGCACAATATAGTACTAAAGTTGCAGAATATAGCACAAAAGTTGGCATCGAAAAAATTTCGTCGAAATATACTCATGCGGGATCTAGTTTCAAAGATCTTGTCGCAAGAGTTCCAGCAGTGAAAACGGATCTGAATTCCGACGAGCGGTTTGAAAGATATGACTTTTTAAAATTTAGAACTCCAAAATAAATGTCTGTGGATCTGTTCTTTTCAGAATGTGGTAATCAGTGTATTCGCATTTAATACTAACAGTCACATACACTAGAAGACAAAAAAATTAACACATAGATGCATGCAAGACCGGCCGTCCGTTTCGCCCAGATGGTGCGCGTGCACCGGGAAGAATTTGGGTTTAGATATAAGTAGATTTTTCGAAAAGGACAGGGCACATGAGGTATGTGATGTAGAAGGAATGAAGGATACGGATTTGTGGTAGCCCCTGTAGGACCTGCGTGTACTTAGCGCCAATGACCCAGTACATGATGTTTATTATCTCCTGCTTGTCGAGCGCATTCCTGTACAAAAGTCCCTATCGTCGTTTTCTTTCTGCTTGAAGTTTGTCTTGAATGTCAGTGAGTTTGGTTACCCTTTGCCACTTGGCTCTCATGTTTGGATATACTCCCTCCGTTTGAATAAAAATAGATGTATCTACAACTAAAATGATATGTAGATACATTCATTTTTTGGACGAGTAATTCCGAACGGAGGTAGTACATGTCTTCACGTACCGCATCTTTCATATATAGCTCGCCGTCTGGGTCCTGCAGTTTTGGCAATGGTCGCACCGTTCTCCTTGTTCACTGGCTGCAGTCATGGAGAATCCGCACAAATCGCTCTTTTTCAGTGGACATGTGGTTGTGCGCTCTCAAAAAACTTCACAAGGTCAAACATACTAATGACGGGGTGTCATGAACGCCAGCGTGCTGCCCAAGGAAAGCAGGGAGTCCACCGCACTCGCGCAGCCAAAGCCAGTCAGCCTGACATGACTGTCGCTGCCGATCACGACCTTCCCTGCCTTGACGTCGCTGTGCACCAGCGACCTTGTGTGGAGGTACTCCATCCCCCTTGCCACATCTCCAGTGTACGCCCACTTGGTTCATCCGTTCCGTCCTCCATCGTTCTCCTCATTCCCGACTCCAAGATCGCCAATTTTGCCATGACGGCGGCCTAGCAACAGCCAGCAAACTCTTTTGAGCCTCCTCCAAACGAGCAGCCTTCTTCTCCCTATCACCGTCACTGCATATAAACACAAGCGTACACCATCTCATCTCCCCCCTCCCTCGTACTGTGGACTATAGTATGCAGCAATCCAAACCAACAGACGTTTTTAGACCAACAACCAACGAAAATGGTTGGAGGGCGATGCACAGACGCCTCCGCGAAGCCCAAGCATCCACGCAATGCAGGTGGTGCCTGCGGTATGTGGGTGTGGGCGCGGCAGCGGCGGACATGCCGGCGACCGTCTGAGCACGCTGCCGGACGACCTTCCCAACGCCATCATGTCCCACCTCAACGTCCTGCAGATGGTGCAGACATGCGTGCTGCCCATGAGGTGGAGTCACCTCTGACGCACCGTGCCTTGCACCCGTGCCTCGCCGTCGATAAGAAAGAGATCGATGCCTACAACAATTTTGAGAAATTCACCAACGACCTTCTATGCAGCCATGAAACCGTGCTCCTGCAGAACTTCTAGTTGCAAGCGCCTCCAGGAGTTCTGACCATTTGGTCCGCCGCACCATAGGTCAAGACAAGGCATGGACTTGCCGGCTCAAAAGGCTTTTGTTACCACTCGATATTTGATATTTCGAGCGATTTTGATGCCCCCGGGTAATGGGTGTTTCGAGCGTTGAATTTTTTGAATTTAAACGCAGCATTTAAAGACATGTAAGCATCGATTATCCGCTAAATTTATCTTGAAATCAGTGTGAATCTTCCTCAAAGTTTCGGTCTTCAAAATATTTCAAACCCCACTGAAATATGCAAAATTTCATTGATGATACATATACTATGTTTGTTGCTTGTTTTCGATGGTTTTAAACACAGTAATAAGTTGCAAGATTAGCCTGTGGTCGTTTAACCGTTGTGAGATTTGGCGATGTTAGCAAGTTTCTATTTGCATGTTGTTTTGAGCCTTGACGTCTAGAGTTTTATATGAATAAAATGAATTCCGTGCATCGGATAATTCAAAGGATGGGATAGCGATCTTTCCATTGTGTACAGAGTCTATGCAAGTTGCTATTTGGTCACACATGCTTGTAACTAGTCAGCGCCGTGGAAGCATATTTCATTTAAAATTGAAATAACTTGGGCCTTACATTGATCACGAAAATGAGAGGTTCCACCAAAAAATTAGTAAAATAATTGATTAATTCTACTTGTGACCTATCATGGTTCATAATTGTGTCTGCCATCAACATGCGAGGGAGAGACTTGAAAAATAACTTCGCCATGTGCAAGCTTATTACCCGAGTCCCCACTCACTACTTCGCCATGTGATAGACCTGCGTGCCACAAATCCTCTTCCTTGGTGTATGGGGTGTTGCTCCCTTGTTCAATGCGTCTATGTGGCCAGATCCATACTAAATGTTCTGCTACTTTTTGGTGATTTCAGTAAGTTATAAGATTAGCATGTGGTCATTTAATCGATTGCAGGATTTAGCAGCGTTATCTGGTTCAATTTGCATGTTATTTTGCCTCCATATATCGAGATTCACATCAACAAAATGAGGTGTGTGCATCGAATGATTCAGGGCGTGTTTGGATTCCATGCCCACGCACCTAGCTAGGCAAGGCTAGCCTTGCCAACGAAGGCTAGCCAAATCGGCTCGCTTAAGCAAATGAGGAAAAAAGCTGGAAACTGCAGGCAACGAGACAAGCTAGCCGAGGAACCAAACCCTCTGCTTTTTGCTTCACGAGGCAAGGCAAGCGCTTGCCCAGGAACCAAACGTGCCCTCATTTGTTTTTCGACAAAGGGTAATATATTAATATCAAGATTATATCAAGTGCACCCGGCCTCTGCAACAACTCAATGCCACGAGCAACTCGAGGCATCAAGGATGCACACAGCCAAAAAAAAAGAAAAAATAACAAAAGAAAAAACGAAGATCTAAGGCACGCCGTAACCAACAACGATACCAAGCACTACAGTGACAACACACGGGCTGCGAGTAGGTTCTCCAAAGCAACGTCTTCAAGAAGATAAGGACACACAAGTGTCACCTTTTCCAGATTCAGTCAAATACTAAATCCTGAGTTTTCACCCTGAGAGAATAACTGAGCAACATCATGCAATGCCTTCAACAAGGTAACGATATCGAAATACGCCATTGCCAGGTATGACCGGTGAAGGACACACCATGGGTTTTCACCCTAAAACTCCAGTCCCGGTACTGAAGTAGCACCACCAAACGCAACCACGAAGTGTTGTTGCAACCGCTGGACCACCCCCTTCATTCCTTCAATCCTTGACAATGCCGAACACAGACAAACGCCCACATGTGTCGTGTTCTAGACCACTCGGCAACGAATATGCATAATCTTCGTGCACAAGGACCATGGAACATCACATCTCAGAATGCCTTTTGCCTGCATGTTTGGCATTCCAACCATTGTCCATTGCTCATACACACAGTTCTGATGGGAAAAGTTGTGCTATGATGAGCTTGTTCACGGGCAACAACGCGACTGCCAGGAGCCACCGAAACTGACGATAAAGGTACCTTTGGCAGGCCCATGCCATCCTTGCCATCAGCTGATGACGAACTTGGGAAAAGGATCCCTTCAGTTGTCCAGTTGCAGCCGTGGTCGTCCATGTCCCTAATCTGCATATTGGAATCAGATCGGATCACAGTCATACCGCAAGTGACCGCTGCCGCCATGGCTGGCATCTCCGTCTTCAAATCTTGATCCAGCGCCGCACAAGTCGCCGCGGCCAGCACCACCTAGATTCAAAGGCGTCCGTTGCGCTGCCCTCGCAGCCGCTCCAGCCATGCCACCACCATAAGGTTGAGGCCGCCACCCCGTTTCCGAGCTCCACCAAGCGCCAATGTCGTCTAGGGCCGGCCCCGCGCAAGGCCGGAGGTCCCCTCGGCAGGAGAGGACGAGAGCCCGCCACCACCGTCCACCGGAAGGGCCTTACCCATCGGTTTCCTCCGGCGGTGGCAGGGTGGATGGAGGAGAGGGGAGATGGGGGCGGCAGCTAGGGTTTCACCCGTGCCGCCCCCCTAGGAGTGGTGCGGGTGCCTGAAAATTGGGGGAGTTTAGGGTTTAGTGTTTAGAGTAGGATAATGATCCTTCTGTTGCGTAAAACATGTGTACGAGTGGTTATTAATATTTGATCACACAGGCCTGTACCTAGTTAGTGACATAGGTGCATATTTCACCGAGGATAGAAATAGCTCGCCCCGAACTTGAACACGAAGATAGTAGGTTCCACTATATAAAATTAGGAAAATAATAACATGATTTCTTCCACTTGTCACTTATCATGGTTATGTTGTTCCAGCTCTCCCTCTCTCACTCAAAACTAGAGGTAGAAGAAGGAATAGGGTACACTGGAATTTTCACCCGACTGAACACAACTCCGTTTTTACTTCATTACTTGGCCTTTATACTCGAGGTGACGCAGCGGCCAAGCATGCATGACCCCCACGCACGCATCACACGGCCACTAACTCCAGGCCGGCTAACCAGCTAACTACCAATGCATGCATCCGCTAGCCAACTACATGCACGCAACAACCCACGCATGCACTACTAGCTACGGCCTAAACTCACTCCTTGACCCAAGTGACTCGGCAAGCACCTAACTAGCTAGCTACTGCACACATGCGCACACAGGCGCCACACACGCACACACGCCACGCTTCCGTTGCACCCCGCACGTCCCGTCCGTCCCGCGCGTCATCGACACGCCCGACGAACCCGACGAGCCCTAACACGTCCCGTCCGTCCCGCGCGTCATCGACACGCCCGACGAACCCGACGAGCCCTAACGGCTTCAGTGTGTCCCGCCCGTCCCGCGCGCATCCGACGCGTCCGACGAGTCCGACCACACACGCCGCCGTGGCTTATTCCAACAGGTTAATCATTGGATTTTACTTCGAGCCATCGACATGGCAGGGGAAGACTTGAAAGTAACTTCACCACATGCAAGCTGATTACCTCAGGTCGCTCACCACCAGTAGTATAAAAGTAGTATGATCTTTGCAGTTCCCTGTCTAGTTCGATTCACATACAATATGCACACGTGCACACCCATTTTACGACCTTTTATTAGCAACTTTTCGGACCTTAGCCCAATTGAGTACATTTTAAACTCGTTTGTTTGGTACAAGCCTGTGATCACAAAATCATTTGTTGATGCAAATGTGATGCAAGCAAGCACGGCTTCGGTAAGAGTGGCATCGTGAAAACATAGTTAACATTCACAGTTAAAGTGACATGCATGGCTTGCCTGGCCGAGGTCCGTCCAGGCGAGAGATTAGCCTTGCTCAAGCGCTCATAATCTAGCTAGCGCCTGGGCGTGTGCCAGATGCAGCTTGGAGGCTACTCGATCGGTTCACAGAGAGATGGGAAGCCAGCTGTGCCCAAAAAAGTTGCGTCCGTGATACCATTCAGCTTTGGAAGGCGTCGTCACTTCTCAGATAGATGGACTGCTAGTTGCATACGACCTCCTTGGACTATTATGTTTCTTTCATGACGGCCCCTTTCAACAGTATTTGATTCGTAAGTAGGTTAGTTTGTTGGAAAGACTGCCAAACCACAAACCATGCATGCTCGGTCATTCTAAAATTAGTCTAGGAAAAGAAATCAATCTAAATTCTCTTCAACACATGGGCCTGAACCTGATCGATGTTAGAGATGCAACCACTGAACCTATGCTACATGTATGATAATGCAGTGAGGAGAAGACAAATATGAAAATCATAGTACTCTATCATCCACGTAATGAAACCTGCTTTCAAATGTTGGATTTTATTCATATGCACCCCGCTGCCTCAAATAGGAACATGCTTTCAAATGTTGGATCTTATTCATGTGCTGTGCAACTGCAGCAGTGCAAATACGATACTATTGTACGTATTTGTGTGCAGGCACAAGTGGTGCATGCGGCCTAACC
Source organism: Triticum dicoccoides (assembly GCF_002162155.2). Classification (NCBI taxonomy): domain Eukaryota; kingdom Viridiplantae; phylum Streptophyta; class Magnoliopsida; order Poales; family Poaceae; genus Triticum; species Triticum dicoccoides. The sequence continues at coordinate 611,321,287 of NC_041389.1, forward strand.
GACGACGGGCGTCTGGACGACGACGCGGGTCGCCGCGTCTGACACCACGATGACACGCGAGAGGTCCGGGTTCGGCGGCCAGCGTCCCGTGCCTATGTAGAAAGAGATGGAGACGTCAGGCCTGTCCTTGCTGATCTGGAGCGCTGCGTCCTGCGCTGACCAGCCCACCACCTCCGGCCACGACTCCTTCGTGCTGCCGGTGCCGGCACCCGCGGGCACACTCCTTCCCATATTGCCCGGTGGTACTGAACTTCCCTCGATTTGTGGCTGATGAATATGCAAGTACCCAGTAAGCCACATTTGATGGTACTTTATAGACGTAAATTACTTCCACAAAAGAGGTAGTAAGATGACGGGTTGCATCATGTCATCATCATCAATAAAATATAAGGATGATGGGTTGCATCACGGACACCGCCGTCCTTTGTTGGCTCATGGCCAGCGTCGGTTACTAGGAGAGGAGAGCATGCAGCCCTTCTCATTCTCCTCTTTCTAGGAAAAGCAGGAAGAAACTTGATGACTCGTGCAGACTACCGAGCACATCGAGGATAGCCAAGCACGTGTTCAGACTAGTGTCTCTTCTACTACGTATTACCCAACCCACCCATCATCACTCACAATTGCAGCCGTACGCACTTTGAGGTACCAACGTTGCGGCGAGAGACTGGAGTCCCTGACCACTAGCCATATATATCATCTTTGCAGCTCTGTGCTTACAAATAGTTACACACGTGAACATATATATGTGGGGAAACAATTTTCGTGACCTGCAATCCTCAACCGATCCTAGCCCCTCACCTCATCAACTATAATAAAGATGGTTGTGTGCATCAGTTGATGCAAAGCCCATGGTT
>NC_041389.1:611322367-611324704 GCF_002162155.2 Triticum dicoccoides
CACATGACTATAGTTTTATGTTAATGTTTAGCAGATAAGCTGGTAGTTAATTAAGCGAGGCAGTGGTTGATTCTTTTCTTTCAGTACGTATGTACTTGGCCTATTGATTGCCACTCTAGATCTGATGGAACATGTGCTATCTCTGATAATTAATGTTTGTGCAATATGATTTGGATAGATGGACTAACATGGGATGAGTGGGGCGACTCAGGGGGGCGATCATGGGGGCGACGGCAGGGTCGACCGCCGACCGTGCTCGATCTCTGCCTCCTGGCCTCGGCTTGCGGCAGCGAGTCGTTGGCCGATTCTGGGCATTAGCTGATGACGACGCTGACGATTCAGATGGGGAGAAGGACGCGGACTCGCCGGAGACTCTCCCATCGGCGACGCCTTCTGATCTAATTTGTGAGTTTCTTCATGCAGGCTATGATGAGGAGGAGGTGGCATCGACTATAGACAAGGTGCTACCACTAGATGGTCCGGCAAGGATAGGTTTACATGCGGGGGAGAAGAATGAGATGATCCGGCGAGTCGTTCACCGGAGAACGGCGGCTACGGCGATCAGGCCATGGAAGGGACATTTACCTAAGGTACGTCTTCCATCTCTTACTCTTGGTGACTTTTTGGGATCTTGGAGGGTCGTTAAAGGTCGCCGGAAGAAGACTCAGCAAAGGGCGGCGCCAGCGCCAGCGCTGGATCTCGGTGAGATCCGGGCAGCCAGGGAGGCGCGTTTGAAATCACTATTGGGCCAAGTTGGGCCTGATTTGATGGGTGTGGACTTGGGCGCAAAAGAATATGGGCAAGTGGCCCAAATAGCGACCCAAGTCATCGAGGATGGTCGATCGATGCCTGCGGTACCTGATTCTGGCTCGCGAGTGGAGCTGGGTCACGTACTACAATGCGCTAGGGCTCCCGTTTACGCAAAGGCCTTTCGGCCGGTCCAGCCCCAGTCGTTCGATTCACATAATAATAACCGTCCAGATTGCATCTCCTCCCTTGCGCGTGGGTCAAAGCCTCCTCCATCCTCACGTACAGGCTCGTTGCCGTCGGTAGCTTGCTCGCCGGAGCCGCTCGTCGGCGCGCTCGTCAGAGCCGCTCGCTGGAGCTGCTCGTCGGCGCGCTCGTCGAAGCCGCTCGCCGGACCTGCTCGTCGGCTTCCTCGCCGGAGCTGCTCATCGGCTTGCTCGCCGGAGCCGCCGCTCGCCTGCATGCTCGTCGGCGCGCTCGCCTGCATGCTCGTCGGAGCTGCTCGCCGGTGCGCCATGTGCGATCGAACTTCGCCATGGCCGTTGCAGCAAATCACGTCGCCGGACGCAGCTTTTTTTGTGGCCGGTTGTAGCAAAAATCACGAAGCCATGTGCGATGTAGCAAAATGCGACACCGGTAGTAGCAAAATACGATGCCGGTTGTAGCATATTGTGATGCCAGTTGAAGCATCTAGCAAAAAAGATGTTGGTTTCAGCATCCCTGTGACAACGGTGGTCACATGTAGCAAAAAACATGGTGGCCATGCGATGTAGCAAAAAGCGACGTTAGATGTAACCGTGTGGGACGCCGGTTGTAACAATTTGTGACAACGGTGGTAACATGCAGAAAAAACACGGGGCCGTATGATGTAGCAAATCGTGAAGCCGGTTGTAGCTGCGTGGGAAGCAGCTTGTAGCAATTTGAGACAACGGTTGTAGCATTAGGGAAACTACGATGTGGGCTGGAGGTAGAAGAAGGGGAAGAGATAAGATAGAAAAGAGAGCCAGATGCGTAGGACCCGCCATGTGCGGGAGCAGTTTTGCATGCAGCAGTTTTGCGGAGAGCCAGGTGCGTAGGACCCGCCATGTGCGGGAGCAGTTTTGCATGCAGCAGTTTTGCATGCGGCTGCGCGTGCGGGTCGTGCTGCATGTGCGGGGGTTTGGGTGTAAGCGCGAGCGGCCGGCCGAAAGTTCGGCCGGCGCGCCGTTTCGAAACATTTCCCTTTCGCAAAACCTGGTTTCCCTAAGCTGGGATCGGGACGAGCGGCTCGGGTGCCTCCACCAGTTGCGATCTCCCTGCAGGAGTCATCACCCGGCGCGGAAGCCATGGCTAGCCGGGGGGCGGTCCGCCGCAAGCACAGAGGACGGATTTGCCGCCACCACAAGGAGCTCCGCAGCCCAGGCCACCTGCTCATGCCACGACGAACCCTAATGGTTCTAGCCGAGGACGATACACGGGCTCGGGGCATGACGATCGCGCTCGTTGGCAGTGGGGGGATGATGGCTACAACGCCTATGGGCAAGGGCAGCACCGCGGTTCTTCATCGATGGGAGGAGGTCGCGGATACGCATGGAAGAACGACGGTGGTGG
>NC_041389.1:611325012-611349568 GCF_002162155.2 Triticum dicoccoides
GAGGCTTCGTGGAGGGGCCAGCAGGTCCCAATTACCATCCATGCGGCAACTGCCGGTATAATCGGGGAGGGAGGGGAGGTGGTAGACGACCGCCCCCGCCTAGACCTGCGCCGCCACCGGCCCAGACCACAGTGGTGCAGAAGGAATCGACGGCGGTTCATGTGGATGCGGTTGCTAAGCCGACGCTACCGGTGGCAGCCATGGAGGCGGTCACGGCACTGGCAACTGTGCAGGTGCCTGCGGCTCAACAGACGGCGTCTAAGCCGCGGGACTCTGCTTCTGATATGAGTTCTGACAAAGCCGGAGGTGAACGCAAGGGTGCGGGCAAACGCGATGGGGAAAAGTTATCCAAGTGGGCACTTAAGAAGAAAAAGTTACCGTGTTATAGATGCGGTGACCCAGGACATTTTGTGGCAGAGTGTACGACTAAGCTTTGTGACTATTGCAGTAGATCGCAACATGTGTCTGCGGATTGCCCACTTCTGTCAGGCCCCAAACCGGTGGTTAACATATATGGTGTCTGTTGTCAAGAGCTAATGTTTTTTGAGTCACCGGAAATGGCACCTATGGGGCATGTGATGGAGAGTAGCTTTCCCGTAGTTGTGAAGGTGACTAATGGGGTTTTGACAGAGGCCCGGATTGTGCGGCAGTTGAGGGATCTGGTTCCAGGTGATTATCAGTGGGACCTTGTCAAGTTGGAGAACCAGACTTACAAGGTGGACTTTACCACTAAGGAGGACCAGTTGCATGTTCTCAAGTATGGCCTGTGCAGAGTTCAGAGCTCGAATATTGTCATTGCTTTTGATGAGTGATAGAGAAGGAGCCTGAGGGTACACCGTTAGAGAAGGTGTGGGTACGCTTCTTTGGGGCACCACGCAAATATATTAATCATTTTCTGGTTGCTTGGAGCTTGGGCTCACTCATTGGTAAGACAGAGCAGGTTGACCTGCCTTTCACTCGTGCTCATGGAGCTGTGAGGTTACTTGTGAGCATGGTCAGTTTGCAGCATGTACCGGATGTGGTCAAGTGGACACATGCATGCCGGGGTTACATATGTGCTCGAGATTGAGATTGGGGATACGCCGGTACCGCAGGAGGGAGATGATCTTCAGGACATGGATACGACTGAGGGAGATGAACATAAAGTGCCTTAAGGCTGACAATCTAGCCAAGAGAAATTGGCGTCACAATCCCATTTGCCCCTTGTGCCAGATTGGATACAGATCTGCTGTGCATATCTTTGCCAAATGCCCATTCACAGCCGGGATATGGGGTTATTTTCTAATCAGATACAACTTCCCGTTCAAGCTCATGCCCAACAGTGACACGGTCAGGCTGATTCCCTCAATGCCAGAACCATCTTTCTACGCTGATCATGCTGATTTGGTGGCATGTTTGGAAGGAAAGAAATAATAGGAAGTGGTGTGCTGGACGTGCCCCAGTGAGATCCTTGAACCGTTGTTTCCCTAGTGGCCACGGTAACAGATTGAGGAGCCACGAGGCACCTGCGTGCGCTGAGACAAGGGGAGAAGGAATGGGAGGAGGCGGCGTGCACGAGTGGGAAAGGGGTAGAGGAGGATCTGCACAAGTGGGAAAAGAGTAAAGGAGACGATGACTGAATGAGGCAAAAAAAAAAAAAAAACTACACCAATACGCAACGAAATTTTCTCCACTGAGTATTGTGTTTGATATGTTGCTCCGAATGAGTGACATCAGAAAAGCATCTATCACACCTGGGTTCAAGTTCACAATGCGTAGCTTCTACCTCATTACAATTGTTCTATCATGTGTTATGTTGAAATATATTGCCCATCTTGCATCATCCGTTCAGATTTTTGGTGAGCTTGGTGGTATATGCAATTCAGTATAGGATACACTAAGAGGTATTGATTTTACATCCCAGCTAACATAATTTATAATAAAAAAATCTTTATGAAATTTCATTGTGATATAGAGTCCTATAAAATATGTTTTCCACTCAGGCAGTAAGCTCTGATCTCATAAATTAGCTAAGAAAAAGCAGACCGTTTTTTATTTTCGTTCAAATCCTATGCTGCTTAAGATAATGGTGACATCTCTGTTAGACAATTACTTGGCTCTCAAGTTACCTAATCCTAGTCGTATTGTAATAGTCCTAGTCGTATTGTAATAGGTATGGTTGGCTTGTAAACTCTTATATATACCGCTCTATGTGGCCGGCAAATCAACAACAATAGTTTTATTCAAATCTTACATGGTATCTTAGAGTTCCTGGTCCTAGGGTATGGCTCCGCCGCCCACCCCACCGCCGCTGCCGCCGCCCGGCTACTTTGAGCGCCGGGCCGCTACCCTCGCCCGCGCCGCCGCCACAGCTTCCTCCTCCTCTACCCTAGCTCTACTACCACCACCTATGCCCCCGGTGCTCTCCCTCACCGATACAATCTCGGATATTAGTCCTTATATCCCCATCACCCTCGATCTCAACTCCCACAACTACTACCATTGGCGCCACCTCTTCGAAGTTCACCTCGGGCGCTGCAATCTTCGCTCCCATGTCGACGCCACCGCCGTGCCGCAATCCCATGATCCCCAATGGGTCAAGGATGACCTCGCCATGCGCGTCTCCACCGAGATCTTCAACCTTGTCTTTCGGGATGCTGCCACCGCCGCCGGTCTCTGGGTGGCTCTTCAGCAGCTGTTCCAAGACAACGTCGATGCTCACACCAATCTACTCCACACCGAGCTCAGGAATACGGTGCAAGGCGACTCCTCTCTCAGTGTCTACTGCCAACGCCTCAGGTCCATCGCCGACGAACTCTGTGAACTTGGTGATCCCGTTGAAGATCGGCAGCTCATCAACATCCTCCTCATCGGGCTCAGCGAAAAGTTCGACAAGCAGGCCTCCTTCATCCCCATGATGCGGCCTCAGCCAACTTTTGCCGAGGTGCGCTCCATCCTCCAGTGGGCCGACCGTGCTCAATCCAACAAGGACGCTCGCCCTCAGCTCTTCGCTGCCGTTCCGCGTGCTCCGGCACCCGCGGCGCCACCTCCACCAGCGGTGCCTCCCTCCCCGGCAGCGTCCGCTCCGCCGCCGGGCTGGCGTCCTAGCCCTAATTATCGCGGCAAGAACCCCATCTACAGGCCACCTTCGACGCGCTCGGCGCCTACTCCTCCACCTTCGCCAACTCCAAGTATGCCACCAGCAGCTACGCCTTGGCGTCCTCCACATGATCCTTGGACGGGGCTCGTCCAAGCTTGGCCTATGCCATGGTCCGCTCCGGCTCCCCTAGGCGCTCCACCAACTTATACCGGTGCCTGGCAGCCCGGCGTGCGGCCCCACACTGGTGCTCCAGGATTCCTCATGCCTCGCCAGCCAGCCCATGCCTACCATGCTGCTCCAACATATGGGGCTCCCTACTATGCTGACGGAGGTCACTACTACACCCCACCGTCGGCCCTACTGCCCTCGTCGTCGTACCAGCCGGCCCTCCTACCATCGCCTCCATCGCCGGCCCTACTGCCCTCGCCGTCGTACCAGCCGGCTCTGCTGCCAACACCGACCTCTGCTGCACCGCCAAGCTGGGACCAAGCCGCCTTCATCCAGGCCATGAATAATTTTGCCGCCCAAGGTAACACAGGTACGGATTGGATTTTCGATTCCAGTGCTTCTAGTCATATGTCTGCAAATAGTACGTTTCTCTCCTCTTGCACTTCACCCCTCTTTAAATCCATCACCCTCGGTGACGGTTCTTCTATCCCCATCTACTGTGTTGGTCAGGCTCAACTTCCCTCCACCACTAAACCTCTTCTTCTTCGTGATGTACTTGTTGCTCCTGCCCTTATCAAAAATTTAATTTCTGTTCGTCAATTCACATGTGATAATCTTGTCTCTGTCGAATTTGACCCCTTTGGCTTATCTGTGAAGGATTATCAGACCAAGGTCGAGATCGCGCGGTTCAATAGCTCCGGCGACTTATACTCTCTCAATGGTGTTCCTGCTGCCGCTTCTCCAACTTCCATGCTGGCATCTGTCGATCTCTGGCATCGGCGTTTAGGGCATCCCAACCCTGCAGTTTTAGCATCTGTTCTTAGTGAATTTACCATACCTTGTAATAGAGATTCTCACGATTCTTCAGTTTGTGAGTCCTGTCAATTAGGCAAGCATGTGCGTCTTCCTTTTAGTTCGTCTAGTTCTTCAAGCACTTATCGTTTTGAATTAATACATTGTGATCTTTGGACATCGCCTATTGCTAGTGTCTCTGGTTTTAAATACTATCTTGTCATACTAGATGATTTTACACATTTTGTCTAGACCTCATAATCCCATTTGCCCCTTGTGGCTCCTTGGATACGAATCTGCTTTGCATATCTTTGCCAAATGCACATTCACAGCTGGGATACTGGGTTATTTTCTAACAAGATACAACTACCCATTCAACCTCATGCCCAACAGTTACAGGGTCAGCCTGCTCAACTGGTGGCTGGATGCGCTTCAGGCTGCTTCTCCTCGACGTTAGAACCATCATTCTACGCGGATCATGCTGATTTGGTGGCAGGTTTGGAACGAAAGAATAATAGGGTGTTCAATGCCAAGGCAGCAACTTTCTGTAGGTCTGTGACAACATTCAATCTGAGGTTGTGGCCTGGAGAGCTGCCAGGATCAAAGGGTGTGCTGGACTGGCGAGATGTAACCTAGTGTTTCATTCCTCTGCTTTTCCTCTCTTCAAAATTATTAATTTTTGCAGGCCTGAGGGCTTATCTCAGATCCTGTAAAGCTCATATACTGTCTTGTGGTTTATTTCTTCTCTTAATGAATGAAAAGCATCAACCTTCGTTTCGTTAAAGTAGACCATCCCCTCCAAGGTGACGACCATAGTCTGAAAAAGGGGACGTCTAACAACTTCCATGCCAGTTTGTTGTGTCTTCTCTCGATGTCAAGGCTAGGCAAAAGGTATATCAATGAATAGGTACCCCCATCTTTATGTCTAGTACAATAGTTAGGAAGACTCTTACATCCGCAAAAAAAAAAACTAGCCAGACCCTAGAAGGAAAATATAAAATCCAGTTCCTCATATAAATCATATGTGTGTTTTCTACCTCGAGTGAGGGTGTCACACACCGTATATACATCAAATGTATCAAAAAAATCCATCTCGGACCTGGTGTCATGGAATTACGGTTTTGTCTTGAATTACCTGTATAACCTCTGGTGATCTGGTCTTTAATGGTTGGGCCATGTCGAGGGTATTGAGGTGAACTCGGTGATGGAATCATTTCTACTGGCCTACACAAGTTGGTTCAACCAATGTTGGTGTTCTGGTGTTGCTACCAGATATGAAGGCATTGTCCGGGTCCGAAGGCACATACTAGTGTCTTTTTATTGATAATTTAAAGTAAACCCTCCATTCCTGCGCTGTCAAGGCTAGCCAATGGCATATCAACGAATAGGTATCCCATCCTTACGTCCAGTACATTAGCTAGGCATACCATAGACCGGAAGCAACCTAGTTCCACGTATAAGCCGCACATGCTTTTTACCTCGAGTTGAGGGTGTCACACGCTATATATACATCAAATGTATGACAGAAATCCATTTTGAACTATCTTGGAGTGCTAGTATATGCCTCCAGTGATCTTGCATTTGATGTTGTGAGGTGAATGCGTCTAGGTATCCAGATCCATATACTAAATGTTCTGCTTCTTTTCGGTGATTTCAATAAAGTTGTAAGATTACCATGTGGTCATTTAACCGATTGTGGGAGTTAGCAGCGTTATCCGGTTTCTATCTGCATGTTATTTTGCCTCCATATATTGAGCTTTCAATCAATAAAATGAGGTGTGTGTGCATAGAATGATTCAAAGACTGGGATAATGATCCTTCCTTAGCGTAAAACAAGTGTACGAGTGGTTACTAATATTTGATCACACAGGCTTGAAGCTAGTGAGTGATTTAGAATCATATTTACTCAAGATTGAAATAGCTCGGCTCCAAACTTGAACACGAAGATGGTAGGTTCCACTAAATAAAATTAGGAAAATAATAAACTGATTTCTTTTACTTGTCACTTATCATGGTTCATCATTTGATTGTACTTCGAGCCATCAACATGCCAGGGAAAGACTTGAAAGTAACTTCACCACATTCAAGCTGATTACCTCAGGTCGCTGATCACCAGTAGTATAAAGTAGTATTATCTTTGCAGTTACCTGTCTAGAATTCGATGTTTAGGACCTTAACCCATTTCACGACCTTTTATTAACAATGTTTAGGACCTTAACCCAATTCAGCACATTTTAGCCTTGTTTGTTTGGTACAAGCCTGTGAACACTTGTTGATGCAAATGTGATGCAAGCAAGCAGACTTCGGTAAGAGTGGCATCGTGAAAAGATCATTAACATTCACAGTAAAAGTGGCATGAATGGCTTGCCTGGCCGAGGTCCGTCCAGGCGAGCCTACTCGATCGGTTCAAAAGCATACACACGGAGATGGGAAGCCAGCTGCACCCAAAAAGTTGCGTCTTTGCTCTAAGGCGTTGCATACGACCTCCTCGGACTATTTTGTTTCTTTCACATGGCGGCCCCTTTCAACAGTCTTTGATTCGTAAGTATGTTAGTTTGTTGGAGAGACTGCCAAACCACAAACCATGCATGCTCGGTCATTCTAAAATTAGTCTAGAAAAAGAAATCAATCTAAATTCTCTTCAAGAAATGGGCCTGAACCTGATCGATGTTAGAGATGCAACAACTGAACCTATGCTACATGTATGATAAAGTAGTGAGGCGAAGACAAATATAAAAAGGGCAGTGTTAGGCGCCGGCGCCCCAGCCCAACTGTTCGGCCGGACGCCGCGCAGCCGCACGATTAGCGTCCTCAGGAACGCACAATTCAGCGAGCTATCCCACGCGCGTCCCCATCTTCTTCCTCGCTTCAGATTCAGCGTATCCCCCGCATGGTTTGCTCATTGCCCCCAACTTGTCGCACGCCGGCTCACGGCAGCCGCCCGCCGGCTCGCAGGCGCAGCACGCCGGGGAAGGGGCGTGAGCTCGAACGAGATCTTTAATGGCGGTCACGGGAAAGAGATAAGAAAGGAAAAGATAAGGGAACATGGCAAGAAACGAGTCGAAGAGCTTGCGAGGTGAGGATAAGGATGGAAGTACGGCGGTGAATGCTGGATCCAGATGGATCCAGTGATGCGCACGCGTCCGGCCGAAACGCTCGGCCGGCAGTCCGGCCACAAACGTTTACCATATGAAAATCATAGTACTCTATCATCCACGTAATGAAACCTGCTTTCAAATGTAGGATTTTATTCATATGCACCCCACTGCCTCCAATAGGAACATGCTTTCAAATGATGGTTCTTATTCATGTGCTGTGCAACAGCAGCAATGCAAATACGATACTAGTGTACGTATCCGTGTGCAGGCACAAGGGGTGCATGCGGCCTAACCGACGAAGGGCGTCTGGACGACGACGCCGGTCGCCGCGTCTGACACCACGATGACACGCGAGAGGTACGGGCTCGGCGGCCAGCGTCCGGTGCTTATGTAGAAGGAGATGGAGACGTCAGGCCTGTCCTTGCTGATCTGGAGCGCTGCGTCGTGCGCCGGCCAGCCCACCACTTCCGGCCATGATGCCTTCGTGCTGCCGGCGATGGCACCTGCGGGCTCAACCCTCCCCATTTTGCCGGGTGGTACTGGAACTTTCCTCGGCTTGTGGCTGATGAATATGCAAGTAGGAGTACCTAGTAAGCCACATTTGATGGTACTTTATAAACCCAAATTACTTCCACAGAAGAGGTGGTAAGATGACGTGTTGCATCATATCATCAATAAATGAAAGGGACGATGACATATATGGCGGACACCGCCGTCCTTTGTTGGATGATGGCCAGCGTCGGTTATTACTAGGAGAGGAGAGCATGCAGCTTTTGGACGCGGAGGAATTGATCACCAGCACGCTCTCAGAATCTATCCCGCCGAATATGCATGTTCTCGTGATTCGTTTTAGCAGGCACACGTGACCGGTGCTGGTCCCGGCAGACCACGTGGAATATAAAACGAAATGGATAAGTTCTCCTGGACGGTGGGTCCGAACGACGTGTCCGATCGAGGCCGTCGCGAATTGACTTCAGACCCGGCGCCCAGACCTTCAGCGGATTCCTGATCCGTGGATCAGTTCTGCTAACGATGTCATTATGCTGGAGTGAATGCAAATATGAGTAGGTGGGACGAACTACCTCCTACCTCCACTGCTTGCTGGTGTGGTAGTATTGCGAGCGGCTCGGTGGCGGCACCACCATCTCCCTAGGGTTAGAGCATCTCCAGCCGCGCCCCCAACAAGGTCCCCCACGCGATTTTTCGGTCGTCGGCGTCAAAAAATCGGCCCAGTCGCGCCGTGACTGGGGCATCACGTCCCCAGCGCGCGGGTTAGCGCCGGTGCGCCCCCAGGAGGCGATTTTTAGCCCCTCCTGGGGGGCCAACGGCGGGAGATGCTCTTGCGGTGCCCCGGCTCCGGCGGTGATGGAGTTCTTGCTGCAGCCTTCCACAGACCACAGGTGCTAATCTTTCCCTCTGCGACAGTTTGGTCGGTCATGATTTGGATTTGGGTTTGGATTTGGTGCAAGATCTAACTTTTCCTGTCGTCGTTGTGTTCATGCTGTATATAACACTCATAGAGGAAGTGAATGACAGTGACATACCGACAGCGCCTCTTCGTTATCCTGTTCTGTCGATGCCGGCCGCCGAGTTGCCGGCGGCGAGTGCATCCAGTGCAGATGCGCTGATCTGTTCGCCGCAGGATGTAGCAACAGGAGAGGGTGCAGACAGGCCGCAAACATCTGAACACTCCATAGAGCAAGTTGATCCACAGGCTCCTAGGATGGACACGAAGGTATAATTAGCTGGCACGCACTTTATGTGAAAGCTGTTAGCCAAATAATTAGATTAGAATTTGTATGGTATGAAGTGAGTCCATGGAATCAGTGAAAGTTCTAAATGGGTAACTGGTGCATAAGATTTTTTCTGCATAGAGCATTTGGCAGCTGCATGGGGGAAAACACTGGAACTCATTCTCTTAATATATAATGCTCTGTTTTAATCATTGGCGAAGCTAATTGCAATGCACATTTTGGGTCACTGAAATTGCAGGGTCGGGATTAGCGTGTTGTGCCAGGGCGTGCCCCCTGCCCGGATAGCATGACAGCATTGGAGAAATCATTCCGTGTATATTATATGATGATACTTAAAATATACAGAAGCTGTGGTAAATGGGACGCGTTGTATGTGATCACGAGCTCACACGAGCTCTGAGGAGCTCGGTATCTCGTAGGTCAATTATTGCGTTGTACTAGTGTCAAAACAACAAAGTGTATATCCACTTGGGTACAGATGACAAAGTCTGCACAATATATATTTACAAAATTACTAGTGAATATAGTTTCAGGGCATACTCAACTGTAACAGTGAACTGAAAATTTCTGGCATACTTTCTCGAAAATGCACGGTCCGAATTGGGGCTGCCGCACTAGGCAGAGCCCCGTGTGCTAATGAGATTTCATCACCGGAGAAATGTGTCCGGTGATTCGTCGAAGAACCCAGAGACATTGTCATCGTGCCGAAGATAGGAACAAGTTTTGATACACTCGGGGAGGCTTATGATTTCTACAATTTATATTCGTGGGAGAAGGGTTTTGGAATAAGATATGGGAAGAGCAGGCTGAACGTAAACCGGGCAAAATGCATGCAAGAGATAGTATGTGGCTGCTTGGTATGAATTTTTTGTGTTCATTTTTGAAAGTTTCTAATTTGGGCATTTAGGTTTTATGCCATGAATAACTGAAATCACGCTGATCAAACTATTCAGGGGAAACCAATAGTTGAAAATACACGCTCTTGTCAGTGTGAGTGCCCTGCCCTTATAAGATTGCTGCTTTCGAAGGACAATGGGTGGTGATACATAGCGGAGCATCGTGATGAGCATAACCATTCGTTGTCCCCCACGTATGGATAGAGAATACACTGGCCATCGCACAAGCATATTGATGTGTACAGTAAGGATCTGGTTAAGCAATTGTAGCAGAACAGTTAACCTTGCAAAGGTGTACAACATAACTGGGAGCTTCTTTGGCGGGATAGAAAATGAACCAGTTCACGAAAAGAGCATTGTGTAATCTGTGTGGCAAAATTAGTCGTGAGCAAGCTGCAGTGATTATCCATTTGCTAACTGTTCACGAAAAGAGCATTGTGTAATCTGTGTGGCAAAATTAGTCGTGAGCAAGCTGTAGAAAATGAACCAGTTCACGAAAAGAGCATTGTGTAACCAGTGCAGTGATTATCCATTTGCTAACTGTTAAGTACGCGTAGATTGATGTGCTGAACACGGCAGACTGCTGCATCTTCGGAGGCGCCAGTCAATCAACAAGCGGATTCTGAACCGGTGAGGAGTGCACACTCGGTGCTTTATTCACTGTTGGATTATGTGAGCACATGGTAACTGACCATTACAAAACTATTTCGGCCTGCGTGCTAACAGTTCATGTGGTGTTCGGGGTATGAGTGAAGGCCATGGTGGCGATGCAGAGGTAGCTAACAAGCTAAATGGTGGGATCCAACTGCAGGAGTATGCATTTGCAGAGGAGGGCTATGGGGATCACGATTCAGCGTCTGCTAACTCGACAGACATCTCTGAAATGGGCTTACCGTTGGAGTCGACAAAATGGACGCATGTGTCCGGTTTTGGCCATACACCGGACTGTGCACCCAGGGCGCGGCCGCATCCCAAACATTACGTCTGTGTTGGACTTAAAAAATGGAAAAGGCAATGCAAAATAAGTTAAAACATAAATATATAACAACAACTTAATTAAACAGTCCACGATAGTCACGGCCCGCACATAGTAATTAAGTTAAAATTAAAAAAAATGGTAGATCTGCCACCCATGTGCCCCCGATGCCGTCGCCGTCTTTAGGCGTCATCTTCATCGTCATCGTCATTGTCACCCGCAGTCTTTAGTAGTATCATCTTTGTCATTCCCTTCTTAAAAGTAGGTTCACACACATCACGCACACGATTATCAGAACCCATGATTAGCAATGTTGTGATCCTACGCGAACACACGTTCAGGACCTTTTGTTCGATAAGCGTGTGTAGACAAAATCACGCGAACATGGTGCACCGAAGCTTGGCTTCAGAACGAGTGGCATCGTGAAAGTATCTTTAACAAGGGCAGGTGCAGATGCATGTTTTACTTGCCTGGCCGGGGTCCGTCCAGGAGTAAGATTTATGAGGAAGCGTAGAACCCTTTGTCTCGGGCCGCAATATATTTATATGACCGAAGCCTTGACGTACAAGTTGAGAGAGAGAGATCGATCGTGATCCTCTCGAGAGGTTACACGGAGATACGGGAGAGAAGAAGAGATAGATAGGGATACAAGTTTAAACCACTTTCCTATCCCTATACACTTCGTATTCTAACACTCCCCCTCAATCTAAACCCTACCTGCCAAGGTTGAGATTGTACTTGAAATCATCTAACCTTCGCATTGTCAAAGGCTTTATGAATCCATCAGCAAGTTGATCACCTGTTGGAATAAACCTTATATCAAGCAATTTGCGTGTCACTCTTTCTCTGACAAAGTGAAAATCAACTTCAATATGTTTTGTCCGTGCATGAAAAACAGGATTAGCTGAAAGATAGGTTGCACCAATATTATCACACCATAATCTTGCAGCCCGTGGAACTTTAATTCCAAGTTCATGTAGCAATGTCTGAATCCACATTACTTCAGCTGTTGCATTGGCTAAAGCTTTATACTCAGCCTCAGTGCTTGACCGTGAGACTGTTGCCTGTTTTCTTCCACTCCATGACACAAGGTTTGTTCCCAGAAACACAGCAAAACCACTTGTTGACCTTCTATCATCAGCACACCCTGCCCAATCTGCATCAGAGTAAGCTGACACAAGCATAGAGGAAGACTTGACAATGTGAAGACCAAGTCCCTCTGTAAACTTGAGATACCTCAGAATCCTTTTGACTGCTGTCCAATGAACAGTAGTAGGAGCATGCAAATATTGACATACTTTGTTAACAGAATATGAAATATCAGGACGTGTAAGAGTTAAGTACTGTAATGCACCTACAACACTCCTGTAATTTGTTGCATCATCTGATCCAAGTGCTTCTCCACTTTCAATAGTAAGTTTTTCTGAAGTAGAGATAGGTGTACTAACCGGCTTACACTTTTCCATATCTACTCTTCTGAGAATGTCAGTGGTATATTTCTCTTGTGTAAGAAGTATGCCATCTTTTACCTTCTTGACCTCAATTCCAAGAAAGTAATGAAGATCTCCTAAATCTTTAAGAGCAAACTCCAGCTTTAAATCCTTAAGGAAACAAGTTGTAGCATCTGAGCTGGAACTGGCAACAATTATATCATCAACGTAAACAAGAACAAATATAGTAACATTGTTCTTATGATAAAAGAACAATGAGGTATCTGCCTTTGATGCTGTAAACCCAAGCTTTTGCAACTGTGTACTTAGCCTTGAATACCAGGCTCTGGGGCCTGTTTTAACCCATACAATGCTTTGTCCAACTTACAGACATAATGTGGTGTGTTCTTATTTTCATATCCTGGTGGCTGCCGCATGAACACTTCTTCCTCAAGAACACCATGAAGAAACGCGTTCTGAACGTCTAGCTGTCGTAGGCTCCAACCTCTGGAAATAGCAATAGACAATACAAGTCGAATGGTAGCTGATTTAATAACAGGACTAAAGGTGTCCTCATAATCTATACCAAACCTTTGCTTAAAACCTTTTGCAACTAGTCTGGCTTTGTATCTGTCTATACTTCCATCAACTCTTTTCTTAATTTTATGTACCCATTTGCAGTCAATCACATTAGCATCCCCCTTTGGTGGAACTAACCGCCAAGTTTTGTTTTGAATTAGTGCATCATATTCAACATCCATAGCCTTCTTCCAATCCTTGTGTACAAGAGCATCATGCAAATTTGTTGGTTCACCAGTACTTGTGAGAAACACACGCTTAAGTTTATCATACCTGATCGTACCATCCGTATATATCTTCTCCTTTACAATACCTGACTGAGATCGTGTATGACGGAGAGGAACTGAAGTTGCTGCAGAACCGGCCACAGAAGATCTGTCCGGCACAGAAAATCCACCTGGTACAGAGGCAGACACGCTCCCCCCTTCGCCAGCAGCATTGGAACTCGTGGCGCAGGGCGAGACGCTGCGGCGCGATCTGGTGGGCTCCGCGCTGGTGGGCTCCACATCTGGCGGGTACTCGGCCACCGGTCCAGGGGCGCCGGTTGGCTCCGCGCCTGGCGCGCTGGTGGGCTCCACACCTGGCGCGCTGTCGGCCACCCGACCAAGCGACACGGACGATGCGGGGCGATCCGCCTGGGATCCCGTTCCCGTCAGACTGCGACGCAGATTGGCCTCGGATCGCGTGGCTGCAGTGCCAAGCGAATCTGCCTGGGATCCGACGCCTGGTCCTGTTTTGGCTGCATCTACACACATAAAATCATGGCCTGTGGCTACATAATCAACATTAGATTCAAAATTTTCCATGGAATTTTCCACATGATCAGTTCTAATTAACTCACCTCCGTGATCAAGAGAAGACAGAGAATCGGAAAGAAGTGAGATTTCAGCACGTAAAAGAGCTCCCGCATTAGGATGAAGTTTAGCGAATGGAAATAATGTTTAATCAAAAACAACATCACGAGATATATAGATACGACCTGATGAGATTTCTAGACATTTGTATCCTTTATGAAGATTACTATAGCCAAGAAACACACATTGTGTGGACCGAAACTCAAGTTTATGGCAATTGTAGGGACGCAAATTCGGGTAGCAAGCACACCCAAAGATTTTGAGAGAGCTATAGTCTGGTTTTTGATGAAACAAACGTTCCAAAGGAGTAGTGTTGCCAATGACTCGACTAGGCAAACGATTGATAAGGTAAGTAGCCGTGATAAAGGCCTCATCCCAATATTTAAGTGGCATTGACGCATGAGCTAGAAGAGACAAACCAACTTCCACAATATGACGGTGTTTGTGTTCGGCTGAACCGTTTTGTTGATGTGCATGAGGACAGGAGACATGATGAATAATGCCAATGCTACGGAAGAAAGAATTGAGTTTCTCATATTCTCCTCCCCAGTCACTTTGGATTGCAAGGATCTTTTTATCAAACTGTCTTTCAACAAGTTTCTGGAACTCTTGGAAAACGCAAAAGACTTCAGATTTGAACTTAAGCAAATATATCCATGTGAATTTGCTATAATCATCAATAAAACTGACATAGTATTTCTTGCGACCAAAAGAATCTCTTGCATGACCCCATACATCACTGAAAATAAGCTCTAAAGGTGCATGAGACACACTATTTGACAAAGGATAAGGAAGTTAGTGACTCTTTGCACATTGGCAAGCTTCACACACTGACTCACTTTCGGGACTACGAGACAATGAAAGATTGCCTTTATTAACTATTTGCTTGACTATATTTGGAGAAGGGTGACCTAATCTTTGGTGCCATTTGGCTAAGGAGGGCTTGATGGCAGAATAAGCTTGACGGTGGCGCTTTTGATCAAAGACTCTTGATGTGATGGGATATAATCCTCCAATGCATCTACCGTGATGGATGAGCTCCTTCGTTGCCCGATCCTTTATGAAAAAATAGGCAGGATGAGTTTCAAAGAAAACATTATTGTCGGAGGTTAAACGAGACATGGAAGCTAGATTTTTATCGGCTTGGGGAACATGAAGGACATCTTTCAGAACAAGATCACGTTTAAGACTAGGGGAATTAATAGAAGATTGACCAATGTGGGCGATGTCCATACCTCCACCGCTTGCGGTGTGAATTTGATCATTGCCGTGATACCTCTCTCGGAGGGCAAGCTTCTCTAGCTCGTTCGTGACATGATCCATAGCTCCCGAATCAGCATACCAGACTGTGTCACCACCAGCTTCGCCGTGCTCCCACATGGCTGCAGCGACGTGCTTTGTATCAGGCACGAAGTCCTCATCATACCGGTGCCAGCAGTCAAAGACTTCATGGCCCGATTTCTTGCACAGCTGACATCTAGGCCGACGGTTATTGTTGTTGTAGCCACCGCTGTAGCCGCCATTGCCGTTGTAGCCGCCGTTGTAGATGTTGTTGCCGTGGTCACCACCATTGTTGCCGCGGTCACCAGAGCAAGCATGGCCGCCCTGGTTACCACTGCGCCCGCCGCCGCTGCTATTTCCGCGTCCGCGCCACTGCTGTCCACGCCCGCGACCCCGTCCACGGGAGGCGGCGTTGACAGAAGACTGACGCAGATTTCCTCCTTGAAGCATGCTGAGGTGGGCGTCGAAGCTCAAGAGCTGGCTATACAGCTCCTGAACCGTAACAACTTCGACCTATGCCGCCAAGGCCGAGATCACAGGGTTGTAGTCGATGTCGAGGCCAGCGATGACGTGGGAGATGATCTCGGCGTCTCCGAGCGGTGGACCGGCGCAGGCAACTTCATCTGTAAGGGTTTTAATTTTCCCAAGATATTCTGCCATTGTTAGATTACCTTTCTACAGATTGGTGAGTGCCATCCTCGTGTTGATCTTCTGGGCTTGTGTTTGCGCAGCAAACATGGCATGGATGGAATTCCATACCTCGGCCGGCGTCTGGAGCATTGCTACTTGGGCAAGAACCTCTTGAGACAGAGATCCCATGAGGTACCCTTGTAGCTGTTGCTGCTGCGCAAACCAGATCGATCTGGCATAGTTGAAGACCTGCTCTTCCGTCCCATTGGTGTTGGTGGTGATGGTGGCAGGAGGTGCCGGGCTTGTGGCGTCAAGGAAGTGTTCCATCTGTGCTCCTTTGATCTGAGGTAGCACGACAGCCTTTCAGAGGAGAAAGTTCGTCCACGTAAGCTTCTCTGATGGAGGCGGACCGAGAGAGGGCGAGCTGCTGAAACTTGAGGTGGAAGATGAGGCAAAGGTGGAAGGAGCGGATAAGGTGGACAGAGCGCTCATGGTGGATGCGGGCATGGTGGCAGCAGCGGTGGACGGCGTGGTTCCTGACATGGTTGCCTCTCTCTCCGATCTCGGTTCCTCTCTTCTTCGATCAACTAGATGGATTCCTTCTCGAGGGCTAGACGTACGAGAGGAAGGGCTCTGATGACCATATGAGGAAGCGTAGAACCCTTTGTCTCGGGCCGCAATATATTTATATGACCGAAGCCTTGACGTACAAGTTGAGAGAGAGATCGATCGTGATCCTCTCGAGAGGTTACAGGGAGATACGGGAGAGAAGAAGAGATAGATAGGGATACAAGTTTAAACCACTTTCCTATCCCTATACACTTCGTATTCTAATAAGATTAGCCTGGTTGCCGCCTGAATAATGCTATTCGATCGGTTCATAAAGCACACACGCAGAGATGAGAAACCAGTTGCGCTCAAAAATCTGTGTTCCATCACGTAACCTCAGCCTGCACAGCGTGTGTAAGATGGACGCTGAGATCGAAGAACACTTTGCACACGATTTCCTAGCTAAATCGAATGTGATTTGGTTGACATTGCCTTGAAACCGACTTGGCCCTTTCCAAAATAAAGTTGCAAGGCTCGCCATTTGCATAAGGAGCAGCATATCTTTATGTACTTGGCGGAAAAAATGATATAGCACCCCGAACACAGTTGTGTGAAAAAAGAGACAGAAGCACCACGAACACAGGTGTATGAAAAAAGAGAAACCAATAAGAGTTTCTTTGGATGGTCTGGTGTTACTATGGATGGGTGTACAAAATAGTTAAAAGCACATGGGGTTTGGAGTTTAAATATATTGTACCTTTAGGCTCCGATTCTGTATATGTTACTCCCTCCGTCCCATAATGTAAGACGTTTTTTGACACTACACTAGTGCCAAAAAACGTCTTACATTATGGGACGGATCCAGGGAGTAGATTCTTAGTTTGTTGGGCAAGACTGTCAAACCGCAAGCCCTGCTCGATCATGCATGAAACTAATTCACATCACTGAGGTTAACGGTGGATTTGGGTCGAGCCATGTATAAGGAAGCACCACAAATAGATAGGAGTCTCATTGTGTATGTGGTAATGTACACGTGCCTTATTCAATTTAGATGTTATTCAGAATGAGTGACATAACATCTACCACACATGTGTTCTTGTTCACAATGTATAGCTTCTAGTTCACTACAACCATTCTTTGGTGTGCTACTAGTTGACTAGACATGGTTGAAGGCCAAAAGAGTTCGGTGGGCTGGGCATGCTGGATTCGGAAGACACTCCGTCTACGCTAGCCTTGGATCAATTGGACGGCTCCTGACAGGCCATGGGCAAGGTCCGATCTCCCTTGTGATGACAAAGACATGACCACTTTCGGGGCTGCTACTACTATCATGGATTCACTATTGGTAATGGGTCAACGAATCCGCAACCTTGCTTTGATACCACTTGTTAAAACTTAATCTGAGGCGTATAATTGATCTACCGAGGACAAAACAATCACACGAGCACGACACCGAGATTTGTTAACGAGGTTCATCATCATGGCTACATCTATGGGGCCTGACTACGGACGCTCCTTTCCAAGACACCACTACAATATCGACACTAGCCGCCCGGGCGCTTGCGCACACTGTCTTCTCCCCGCGTGCATGTGCTAATTATGTTGGCATAGGTTAATTACATCATGTGTCTACCCCCTAATTATATATGAGGCCCAAAATACAAGTGTCCTACTTGGGCACGACTTCATATCCTGTGCACACATCGTACGACTCCAAGTTAAAATGTAACCTAATTTATACAAATATATTCGACACAATTCTAATAGATCATGCACATAGTCGTGGGGGCACATGTGTATCTGGAATAACGGAACGTAGAGGCATTCATACAATTATTCCTAGTGCAGGATAAACATATGGACCGAGACAAGCACATCGTCGCACCTCTAACTACTACAATAGGTAGAAATTGCAAGCTCCAATTATGGTTGGAGGTCTTCAATTTTTTCTTGCCATGAAGAGCAATGAAGAGAGAGATCCTCAAAATGAGCTACCTCGATGGCTTGTTGTTTGGTCGTTTCTGCCGAAGTGGCTCTAGAAGAGAAGGCAGGGAGAGAAGAGGAGGGTGGTGTTGTACAACAATATCGATTATGATATGGAGTTATACTAGGCCTATCCGCAAGGAATCATGTGAGCACGTCTACATAGAGGTCCAGAAGGTTGAGGATAAATAGGGTTGGCCAATTGACGGGGTTGGAACTATGAGGAAATGAACAATTTACAAGAGCAGGCACATCGAGTACACTAAATCTAATGACCGGCCGACTTCACCGTATCATGAGGACGTGATGCATGCTAGTCAAGAGGAAGGACTCTTGAATCCAACAAAAATAATTTATTTATGCTTTGTGACACAAAAATTACATGCTTGGAACTAGATTGAAGAACCCACCATGTGACTTGTCTCTCAAAGATTCTGATCCTAATGTATCTCAGACATTTTCACATGTGCTAAATGAAGAAAGAGACATGCCGCATTTACCTAGCCCAATTCTTCATATGGGAACCTATATCAGCTCATATGAGAATTGTATGTATAGCTGCGACATGTCCCACTAGCCAGTGCTTTAAATAAGCATACCTTTTGTCATCTACCAGTTGTACTTATGTCTATATGTATATCTATATATAACCCCGAGTTGCTTTCTACACACTTCATATACGACCAGGCCTTGTGATTGTTTAACACTAGCTACGTGCTCCTATATGCTCTGTATTTCTTGTGTACAGTATTCTTGGACAAGACTGTCAGATCGCAAGTAGATGTCTACTACATAACCTTCTTCTTGTAGACGTTGTTGGGTCTCCAAGTGCAGAGGTTTGTAGGACAGTAGCAAATTTCCCTCAAGTGGATGACCTAACACTACTAGGGAAAACCCTAGTAGTAGCGTGGGTTTTGTGCCCACTAGTAGCGCGGGAGACGGCACTACTAATAAGGCGCTACAGCTATTACTTAGCAGTAACGCATGCTTACACGCGCTACTGCTAGGACAAATAGCCGCAACGTGTGTTCCCTCTTGTGGTAATGCTAATCTAGCTAGTGGCAGCGTGTTTACTATCCATCGCTACTAGTATTCTTTTTTTTAGTGTATTTATATAGTTATATAAATATTGGTACAATACCAGTTATGAGGTTTATATCATTATGTCCATAACAGTGTGTCAAATGAAGGTGGATTAGGTTCAAGTGGAGGCAATATGTGGTGCATATCAAAAGTATACTACTAATCCAAACTTGATCTAGTTTGGACAATTAGTACTTTTGATGTGCACCACATGTTGCCTCCACTTGAATCTAATCCGCCAGCACAAGCTATTTAATCATCATCATAGCCATAACACCAACAATAGTTATTTAATCATCATTGTCATAGTGTAGCACATCATCATCTTCAAACTCATTCTAGCTAGCTAATCACCACCAACACTAGCTGCGATAGCTATCTAATCACCACCAACACTAGCTAATAATAATCATCATAGTCATTACCACCAACACTAGCTATTTAATCATCATACTCATAGTGTAGCACATCATCATCTTCAAACTCATTCCTAGCTAGCTAATCACTCCTACTGCTCTCTCTCAGGTAAAACAACATAAAACATGTGTAGCACTCCTGCTTCATCAACTTGGAGCATGCAGATGGACTTGTCCCCTAATCGTGGGCTACGCTTCTGATTGATGCCCCTAGTACTTCTCGGCGATCGTTCATAATTTTGCTCCAATCTTTCACTATTAAGCATTCCTAGCTATTAGAAATCCTGAATGCACTAAAGTGCATTGTAGGATATCTGGCCGTAAGCTAAAAATTCTCATTTGACCTTTAGTCTCAATCCAATGAGGCACAACATTCAGCGGGAGTCACTGTTGAAGAATATCATATAGTAACATACTTAGCAATGAAGTTTAGCTTAAAAAAATAATGTATGCAAAATATGCACCGAGTACAAATAGTAAAAATCTTACCATCTTTCCTAAATAGATGTGATCGTAGTTCAGTACGAACACTATTGGTCACATGTTTTGAGTACTAATATTTTTAAGTCCAGAAAAATAATTTGTCTTGACAGTGTGAAGATCCTCAAGCCATGAAGCATAATGACTTATCTCCTCATAGTTTAGTTCAACCCCGGAACAGTAGTAGGTCATGTCTACCAAACGCTGGACATGTTTGCTTGATTGGAAATAAGCTGTCAATAGAAATTAGTTGTCAACTATTTTTGAATAAACAATATCAAAGACATAAATATGGTTGAGAAACTCACATAATGGTAGAATTGGAGGCGTCTGCACATCGACTCAGATGTCGATATTACCTTCAATATCATCTTCCGGACGAATATCAAAGGTGATAACCATATCAGGCTCAAATGCATAAGTCTTGCATAATGCTTGCCATGTTTTGCATCCAAAATAGGTATAGATATCTTCGATGTGTAATTTTGCGTGGAAAATACAACCATGCTCGGTCTTCAAGTAAACTCTCTTTACCTCCATAGTAGTTTTCATAGGACTGAAACCTATCTTATCCAAGATAAAAACTCTTGCATGGCAGGGGATACACTAGTAGAATAGTAAAAAGATTAAATTATAAGTTGAAGAAAATGAAGCAGATGTCATGCTTAATTACGAAATAAGACTTGTCGTTGTGACTTACTGTATCCACTTCGAAGTTCTCGTCCAGCTTGATGCTGAAGCGCCTATCATCATCTAGGAAGATGTTGTCGCACAGGCCGTGCTCGTCTTTGCAGTATTTGCATATACCGAAATCCTTTTTATCGTCAGACATTTCCTATGTTCATAGTTGAAACATTAATTGAAAATCGATCGAAGACAACTATTAGGATACTCAACACACAAATCCGGGGCACTCGATATTTCCTACATATTCTGGCACAAGTCATGCCAAAATTCACGGAAAAATACGGCATGACCTTTGCTAAAATAGGACATATCGAGCGCCTGAAATTTTCTGGAACGGAAATGAATCAACACTCTGGCAAAACATAGGCCACTCGGAGGTGTAACCTGCAAACATGACTGGCCACTTGGGCAAGCACGTATCCTATTTGAGTAACACAAGATATACATTTCAGAATATCTTATAGGACTCATATTGACATGAGTATTCAATAACAAAAACCAAATCATAAAATAGATAAGTATTCAAATTAGCATGCATTCAATAAGCAAAAGTAAATCATCTCTTGCGTCCGTACATCATCGAATATTATAACTAATACATCCCGAATAGTACCATACATATAACATCACTAATACAACTAAAACTCTAGCGAACGACGAGTATCAGCGCGGGCGGTGGACACCCAAGAAGGAACCATCACAGGATCATAGCTCCAATGAGATCCCTAGAGAACCTGCTAGGTATTGGAGAACATGTGCTCCAGCGCAAACAAGTAACAACGAACGTGCGCGTCCTCCTCGCTGACACGGTGGCTTACCACCTCCGTGGGGTCCTCAAGCCTCTCGACCATCACTGGCCCACGCGACCGCCACCAAAGAAGGTTCGGGTCAATGACGGGCTGACTCCTCACCAAGCTGCGCCCCCCGGTAGGTAGCGCCTCCCAGTACCAACCCGGCGGAGCCCAGTCCCGTACATGGCCCATCTGGTCAAGCAGGTGTCCTCCCCGAGTCGACGACGAGGATGCGGGATAGGCATCGTCAATGTCGATGCGGGAAAAATTGCTTTAACTAAAAAAATAACAACTAATGTGACATCTAATTTGACTAGTTCTTACTAAAAATAAACTTACTAAAAATAAAAATAAACTAGTACCTAGTTCTTACTAACTAATTAGTACCTAGGAACTACTGCCCTAATTACCATCTAATTTGATGAACCTAGGGGTGATAACTGGTAGCGGATATTCCAATTATCCAACTTAAAAGTGAAATAAGTGGTCAAATTTTACTAGGTAGTTCTTTTCCCTAGAGTTGTGTCTGGTGAAGTAGTTTTCAGGAGTTGTGCAAATGCAACTACAGTTAATTAGTTAGGTTCTGTACAAATCTGCATTGATAAACTTGGCATCTTACATGCTTACATGCTTTGTGTTGACAAGGAAAGAAAGTGAAGAGAAACATGTTGAGATTACATGGCATGTACAAGCCTTGCTTTGCATTTTGTTGAGCAAAGTGGCTTCTATAGCATGTTGGAACAAAGCACACACACACACACACACACACATGTTCAAGTAGAGGAATTGGCACCGTCATACCCACCCTGAGTGCAGTTACTCCTCCTAAGTCCTAACACATGGTTCAAGTAGAGGAATTGGCACCACATAGAGTTGCATCTAAGTCCTAGCAGGTGTCCTCCACCCTGAGTTGCTGAATTCAGCTCGGGGAGTGGGACTAGACTAGACTAGACGTAACAAATCAAGATGGCAAACAAAATAAACCCATAGATGAACCCTAACTAATTTGATGCAACTAAAATTTGAAGAACCCTAGGCAGAGGTAGGGGAGGGGGAGGAGCAGGTGTGCTCACCTCGGGTGCCTGCAGCGAGGGAGGGGCAGGCGGTGTCGAGGTCGGGGTCGGGGCTCGAGCGCGCGGCGGAGGGTGGCGTCGAGGTCAAGGTTGGGGCTCGGGCGCACGACAGGGAGTGACGGGAGAGCGCGCGGCGGCCGACGGACGATGGCGGCGACGACAGCGGAGGAGTTGGATTTGGGGGAAGTGGCCGTGGTGAAGAACGCAACCGCGCGGTCAAGTCAGAAGTAGCAGTAGCGCATTCCAGGAAGTGCGCTACTGCTAAGTTAGCTACAACGCGTTCCCCGATACGCGCTACTGGTATTCCTTTCTCTTTTTTCCCTTTTTCATTTATTTTTCTTTACATTTTATTTTTTTCCTTTCACCTTTTTCTATTTCTTTCATTTTCATTTACTTTTCTACTTGCTTTCCATTTAATTTTGTTTCCTTTAGGAGTAGCGCCTTTCAGCGTAAACGCGCTGCTACAAAGCAAGTAGCGGTAGCGCGGTTCGCAGTAGATCGCTACTACTATGTGTAGCCTATCGGCTAAGTCGTGGGAATATTAGTAGCAACGCGTTTACCTTCAGGCGCGCTATTGCTACAACTGTATCTGTAGCGCGGTTTACACCAGCGCGCTACTGGTACTTAGAACTAGCGTGCTTTTTTGACATGCGCTACTGATAAAGTTCTGTGTATAAGGTTTTCCCTAGTAGTGTAAGGTTTATCAATCCGTGGGAGGCTAGGATGAAGATGGTCTCTCTCAAACAACCCTGCAACCAAATAAGAAAGAGTCTCTTGTGTCCCCAACACACACAATACAATGGTAAATTGTATAGGTGCACTAGTTCGGTGAAGAGATGGTGATACAAGTACAATATGAATGGTAGATATAGGTTTGTATACTTTGAAATTATTTAAACAACAAGGTAACAAGTAATAAAAGTGAGCGAAAACGGTATTGCAATGCTTCGAAACAAGGCCTAGGGTTCAGACTTTCACTAGTGCAAGTTTTCTCAACAATAATAACATAATTGGATCATATAACTATCCCTCAACATGCAACAAAGAGTCACTCCAAAGTCACTAATAGCGGAGAACAAATGAAGAGATTATTGTAGGGTACGAAACCACCTCAAAGTTATCCTTTCTGATCGATCTATTCAAGAGTCCATATAAAATAACACGAAGCTATTCTTTCCGTTCCATCTATCCTAGAGTTCGTACTAGAATAACACCTTAATACACACATCAACCAAAACCCTAATGTCACCTAGATACTTCATTGTTACGACAAGTATCCGTGGGTTTGATTATACACATGCTTCACACAATCTCAGATTCATCTATTCAAACCAACACAAAGAACTTCAAAGAGTGCCCCAAAGTTTCTACCGGAGAGTCAAGACAAAAATGTGTGCCAACCCCTATGCATGAGTTCACAAGGTCACTGAACCCGCAAGTTGATCACCAAAACATACATCTAGTAGATCACGTGAATATCCCATTGTCACCACAGATAAGCACATGCACGACATACATCCAGTGTTCTCAAATCCTTAAAGACTCAATCCTATAAGACAACTTCAAAGGGAAACTCAATTCATCACAAGGAGATAGAGGGGGAGAAACATCATAAGATCCAGCTATAATAGCAAAGCTCGCGGTACATCAAGATCGTGCCAAATGAGGAACAAGAGAGAGAGAGAGAGAGAGAGAGAGAGAGAGATCAAACACATAGCTACTGTTACATACCCTCATTCCCCAGGGTGAACTACTCCCTCCTCGTCATGGAGAGCACCGGATGATGAAGATGGCCACCGGTGATGGATCCCCCCTCCAGCAGGGTGCCGGAACAGGGTTCCGATAGGTTTTTGGTGGCTACAGAGGCTTGCGGCGGTGGAACTCCCGATCTAGGATTCTTTCTAGGGGTTTCTGTATTTATAGGAATTTTTGGCGTCGGTCTCACATCAGGGGGGTC
>NC_041389.1:611349712-611356740 GCF_002162155.2 Triticum dicoccoides
TAAGGGCGTGCCCTTCACCCTCGTGGATGGCTCAGGACTCTCCTGGCCCAACTCTTTTACCTCAGGGGCTTCTTTTCGTCCATAAAAAATCATCAAAAATTGGCACGTCAATTGGACTCCGTTTGGTATTCCTTTTCTGTAAAACTCAAAAACAAGGAAAAAATAGAAACTAGCACTGGGCTCTAGGTTAATAGGTTAGTACCCAAAATCATATAAAACATCCAAGATGGATAATATAATAGCATGGAACAATCAAAAAATTTAGATACGTTGGAGACATATCAAGCATCCCCAAGCTTAATTCCTGCTCGTCCTCGAGTGGTAAATGATAAAAACAGAATTTTTGATGTGGAATGCTACCTAACATATTTATCAATGTAATCTTCTTTATTGTGGCAAGAATATTCAGATCCATAAGATTCAAAACAAAAGTTTAATATTGACATGAAAATAATAATACTTCAACCATACTAACAAAGCAATCATGTCTTCTCAAAATAACATGGCCAAAGAAAGTTATCCCTACAAAATCATATAGTCTGGTGCTACGTCTCGAGCTTGCGTTGGATTTCCCCGAAGAGGAGAGGATGATGCAGCACAATAGCGTAAGTATTTCCCTCGGTTTTTGAGAACCAAGGTATCAATCCAGTAGGAGACCACGCGCAAGTCCCTCGTACCTGCACAAAACGATAGCTACTCGCAACCAACGCTTAGGGATTGTCAATCCCTTCACGGTCACTTATGAGGGTGAGATCTGATAGAGATAATATTTTTGGTATTTTTGGTATAAAGATGCAAAGTAAAAATTAAAAGCAAAACCAAGTAAATAAAGTGATGGAGATTGATATGATGAGAATAGACCCGGGGGCCAAAGGTTTCACTAGTGGCTTCTCTCAAGAGCATAAGTATTCTACGGTGGGTGAACAAATTACTGTTGAGCAATTGACAAAATTGAGCATAATTATGAGGTTATCCAGGCAATGATCATGTATATAGGCATCACGTCCGTGACAAGTAGACCGAAACGATTCTGCATCTACTACTATTACTCCACTCATCGACCTCTATCCAGCATGCATCTAGAGTATTAAGTTAAAAACAGAGTAACACCTTAAGCAAGATGACATGATGTAGAGGAATAAATTCATGCAATATGATAAATACCCCATCTTGTTATCCTCGATGGCAACAATACAATATGTGCCTTGCAACCCTTTCTGTCACTGGGTAAGGTCACCGCAAGATTGAACCCAAAGCTAAGCACTTCTCCCATTGCAAGAACTACTAATCTAGTTGGCCAAACCAAACGGATAATTCGAAGAGACTTGCAAAGATAACTCAATCATACATAAAAGAATTCAGAGAAGAATCAAATATTTTCCATAGATAAGTTGGATCATAAACCCACAATTCATCGATCTCAACAAATACACCGCAAAAAGAAGATTACATCGAATAGATCTCCACGAGAGAGGGGGAGAACATTGTATTGAGATCCAAAAAGAGAGAAGAAGCCATCTAGCTACTAACTATGGACCCGAAGGTCTGAAGTAAACTACTCACACTTCATCGGAGGGGCTATGGTGATGATGTAGAAGCCCTCCATGGTAGATGCCCCCTCCGGCGAAGCTCCGGAACAGGCCCCAAGATGGGATTTTGCGGATACAGAAAGTTGCGGCGGTGAAATTAGGTTTTTGGCTCCGTCCCCGATCTGTTGGGGGTACATCGATATATATAGGAGGAAGGAGTACGTCGGTGGAGCGTCAGGGGGCCCAAGAGGCAGGGGGGCGCGCCCAGGGGGGGAGGGCGCGCCCCGCACCCTCGTGACCGCCTCTAGCACTCACTACTAGGAAAAGGGCTATAGATAGGACTGATTCTAATGGCGCACCAGGTAAGTAGTGCGCCACTACTATATACTAATGGCGCACCGGTTGCTCGTGCGCCATTAGTGTGGAAGACACTAATGGCGCACCGTGCTCAAGGTGCGCCACTACTATTGATTTTTTTTCCATTTTTCCATACAATCTAATGGTGCATGGATGGCGAAGTGCGCCATTACTAGTTAGAACTAGTAATGGCGCACGACCAAGACAGTGCGCCATTAGTATATAATTTTTTTTTACGTTTTTGCAAACCTACTAATGGCGCACTATGCCAAAGTGCGCCATTAGTAGTTCAAACTACTAATGGCGCACTGTGCCTCGGTGCGTCATTATCATAAAAATTATTATTTTTTACTTTTTTGCAAAACTAATAATGGCGCATTTTGCTGTCGTGCGCTATTAGTAAGTTGGGTTACTAATGGCGCATGGCTTAGTGGTGCGCCATTAGTTACCTGGGACCAGCTAGATATTTTTGGACAGCCACACCTACCCACTCACTTTCCCCACTTCATTCCCCCCACCTCCTTCTCTAAGCTTGTCGGCTGCCTCCTCCTCCTCACCTCATTTGCACCATAGATTCATCAAAATTAAGTGGTGAAATTACCTTTTTTTGATAGGTAAGTAAGGGGAAAGCTATCTTCATGTTGTAGATCTACTTTTTTTCTCCCTAGCTCACTCCAACAACGTGCACATGCACTTTTTGTGGCCTAGCTAGATCTATGTATGTTTGTGGTGTTGCTTGTGTTTGTGGTGTTGCATATATGTTTGTGTTTGCAGGTACCGGTATTTGAAATGCGATAGTTGCCAATATTTTGCCGGAATGTTGATTCATTTCCGTTTCGGCGAGAATTTTGGCACTATGCATTCTTTTTGGTTCTATTTTTAGGGAAGGTCATGCCAAATTTTTTCTTGGTTCTAAAATATCGTTTTGCGCTACCCCGCAGGCGACCATGGTCCGCACGATGACCGAAGGCATCGTGAATAGGTTTTTGAGCTCCGCGAAGGCCGAGATGCTTCAAAAGAACGAGATGGAGATAAGATGTCCATGTCGAAGATGCAAGCTGAAGAGCCTTATTGCGGACCCGGATTCCGGGCAGGTGCGGGACCACCTGCTCTTGCGTGGTTTCATGGATGGCTATCGGTGGCAAGGTGATGAAGATGACTATGAAGTCGTCCATGGGGGCCGGGCAAGAAATGAGGAAGGGCAACAAGACAACCACCGCGGCGAGGGCGGGCGAGAAGACGAAGAATCTCCAGGACATGATCACGACGGTGATGATGTACACAATCATCATGTAGAAGATGTCATACATGATGATGAGGAAGATCAAGACGAAGGGCATGATCATGAAGATGAAGATGCCGGAGCAGACGACGATGGAGGCTGGGTGCAGGACCCTCATATTCAAGAGCTGCTTCGCAAGCAGACGGATAACGCAAGAGCTGCCGCCCAAGAGAAAGCCAAGCTGGATCAACTGGAGATAGACGCGGTTACTCCATTGTATGAAGGATGCAGGCCCGAGGATACCCGCCTGAAAGTAACGCTCATGGCTGTGGAGATGAAGGTAAAACATAAAATGACCGACGCATGCTTCGACGAGAACATGTCATTCTGGCACGAACGTCTTCCCAAGGGGAACAAGTGCCCGACCAGTTTCGAGGAGGCGAAGAAAATCGTGTGTCCTTTGGATTTACCGCACGTGAAATACCATGTGTGCATGAACAATTGCATCATTTATCGGGACGAGCACGCGTTGTCTACCATATGTCCGGTGTGCGGCGTCACTCGATACAAAAAGAGGAAGAAAGCTCCTCGAAAATTGGTGTGGTACTTTCCGATCACTCCTTGTCTGCAGTGGTATTTCGCGGACCCTAAGGTAGAAAAGCTCCTGCGTTGACACGCGGATAGGGAGGAGAAGAAGCGGGAAGATGACGGAAATGATCCGGAGATAAATAAAAAAGACAAGATGCAGAGTCACCCTAAGGATGCGAGCCAGTGGCAAGCATTGAACTTCGAATACCCAGAATTTGGGAAGGATCCAAGGAACATCGTGCTCGGCACGAGCACTAATGGAGTCAATCCGTTTGGCAGCCATAGAAGCACACATAGCACCTGGCCTGTGTTTGTGTGTATGTACAACCTTCCCCCCTGGTTGTGCATGAAGAGGAAGTACATTCACATGAGTATGCTAATTGAAGGGCCGAAACAACCAGGGAACGACATCAATCTGTATCTGGGGCTGCTGAAGGAGGAGCTAGACACGCTGTGGAAAACGCCAGCCAATACGTGGGACGCCGCAGAGAAAGAATATTTCCCTATGAGAGCCGCACTGCTCACGACGGTGCACGACTATCTCGGTTACGGATATCTCGCGGGGCAGGTAGTCCACGGATTTTCTGGATGCGTAAGGTGCATGGATGACAGTATCGCCAGCTAGATAGAGACCCCGGGTCTTCGAAAACCGTGTTCATGGGACATCGAAGGTGGCTTCGCGACGATGACCCGTGGAGGAAACGCAAGGATCTGTTCGATGGTGAAACCGAACCCCGAAAACGCCCGTGTACGAGGAGCGGCGAGGAAATAGACGAGCTGTTAAAAAATTGGAAAGACTGCCCACTGCCGGGAAAAAAGGCACCAGAGCCGAGAAAAAAGCGAAAGGCGCCAAAGCCGCTGCTGAAGGTATGGAAAACGAGGTCTGTTTTCTGGGACTTGCCGTACTGGAAGATCCACCATGTGCCTCACAGCCTTGATGTCATGCATATCACGAAGAACGTGTGCGAGAGTCTGCTTGGTACCCTGCTCAAAATGCCAGAGAGGACCAAAGATGGGACGAAAGCAAGGGCAGACTTGAAATCAATGGGCATCAACAGGAGCTTCACGCTAATGATGATGATGATGATGAGGCGAAGCAGGACACAGAAAGTCATCGCAAAGGCAGAAAGGCCAAGAAGACCGGAAATGACTACCCTCCCACGTGCTTCACTCTAAGTCAGGAGGAGATCGAGCAGTTTTTCACCTGCCTCCTAGGAGTAAAACTTCCTTACGGTTACGCGGGGAAGATAAGCAGATACCTAGACCCAGTGAAGCAGAAGTTCAGCGGGATGAAGTCTCACGACTGTCACGTGCTGATGACGCAGATACTTCCAGTTGCAATCCGTGGGATCATGGACGCGCACGTCCGTGAAACGCTATTTGGCCTATGCAACTTTTTTGACGTCATCTCTCGGAAGTCAATTGGCGTGAGGCAACTCAGAAGGCTACAGGAAGAGATCGTATTGATACTATGAGAGCTTGAGATGTACTTCCCACCCGCATTCTTCGACGTTATGGTGCATCTGCTGGTCCATATCGTGGAGGATATCATCCAGCTCGGGCCGACGTTCCTGCACAGCATGATGCCGTTCGAAAGGATGAATGGTGTCATCAAAGGATACGTTCGGAACATGTCACGTACAGAGGGAAGTATAGCCAGGGGCTTTCTGACCGAAGAGTGCATCTCCTACTGCACGAATTATCTAGGCATCGAGAACCCCGTTGGTCTGCCCGTCAACAGGCACCTCGACAGGCTCGCTGGATGGGGTCACCATGAGGGTCGCCGCGAAATGCATGTCGACTACGAGGGTCGACTCGCCGACTTTGAAAGAGCAAACCTAGTCGCGCTACAACACATAGACGTAATCGATCCTTGGGTGGTAGAGCACAAAACCTTTATTGAGAAGACGTACAATGACCGGGCCAACAGAGGACGGACGGAGATATACTCAAAGAGCACAACTCATGTTTCACGCGTTGGTTCAAGCAGAAGCTTCTGCCGTACCCTTTACATGAGGATTCTTCCGCGGAAGAACT
Organism: Triticum dicoccoides; assembly: GCF_002162155.2. NCBI lineage: Eukaryota > Viridiplantae > Streptophyta > Magnoliopsida > Poales > Poaceae > Triticum > Triticum dicoccoides. The sequence continues at coordinate 611,355,446 of NC_041389.1, forward strand.
ACTCATATTCGCCTTGTCACAGGGTGTCGAGCACAACCTGATGACCTATGAGGCGTACGATATGAATGGCTAAACATTCTACACCGAGGACAAGGACATGAAGAGCGATGGTTATCAGAACTCCAGGGTAACGATGGAATCCTACACCGGCAACGACAAGGACAGATACTACGGAAGGATCGAGGAGATCTGGGAGCTGAGCTACGCTGGAGAGAAGGTCCCGATGTTCCGTGTCAGATGGGCCAAGAGCGTCCTAAAAGAAGACAGGTATTTCACCACCATGGTTATATCCGAAGCCAAATCCAAGACCGCGGGCGCAAACGTCACCGCGAAAAATGAGCCATGGGTACTGGCTTCCCAAGTGGACCAATGCTTCTTCATTACCGACCCGCCAAAGCCCAGTCGTGTTGTCATGAGGAGAGGCAAAAGGAAGATCATCGGAATGGATGGAGTAGCCAATGAGCAAGACTTCGGGAAGTATGGCGACCCGAAGATCGAACATGACGACGACGATGAAGTAGCAGCACACACCACAAGAAGAAGCAGGACCACCCTACCTAAAGGACGTCCGTTCCACAGAAGAACTCCATTTGCAAAAAAGAAGGGCAAGAAGATTGTGAACAGATAGCTAGCTAAGATCGATTGTATTTAAATCGTAGTCTTCATTTCTTGATTGTATTTCATAGGAACTTTTTGATATCATTAATATTTTTAAATTTCATGGGCACTTTTTGAATTCATGAGGACACTTGATCTCGATCCCCCTCCATCTCGATTCCGCCTCCATCTCGATCCCACCCGCACCCTCCCCCGCTAGCTCCACCGCCGCCGACGACCCACCGCAACCCTCCCCCGCTCCAACACAAATAAATATCAAACAACATTTAAAATGCATAAAAAAATATTGGGGAGCCTGGGAATCGAACCCAGGACCTCCTGGTGTGTGTGTTGCGGTGCTGACCAATCGGGCTAGTGGGCAGGTTCTGATGTAGATAGGGTTAGGTGGTATATAACCTGACAAGTCGGGCTAGATTAAAACAAAATTCTAATGGCGCACCGAGGGGCGGTGCGCCATTAGACTCGTACTTATGGCGCACGAGGGGGTGGTGCGCCATTAGAACCCTCCCCCACTCCACCTACTGCCCTCGCACTGTGTCCTCCCTCCCTCCCTCGCCAGATTCCCCTCGGTCGACCCCAACCGTACGCCGCCTCCGTCCATCGCAGCCTCCCACGCGCCCCCGCCGCCTCCCTCTCCCCTTCCTCCCCCTCGAGCACCACCTCCCCCCGAGCCCCAC
>NC_041389.1:611357163-611379027 GCF_002162155.2 Triticum dicoccoides
CACCTCCTCCTCGACGCGCCGCCTCCTCCTCGACGTGCCGCCTCCTCCTCGACGCGCCGCCGCCCGCCGCCTCCTCGACATCGGCGCCCTCCTACGGCAGCCTGCCGTTATCTGACAGGTGATTCCTCACCTCTCCCCCCTTCCCCTCCTCCCCCCTAGGCTACCTCCCGCAAGTACCACAGCCCTCTTCCCCCGTGTTCTAGGGTTAGCAAATTTGAGTGTCCTCTCGTGAGCCTCTCTTCAACTGTTTTTGCTGCTGTTTGCTTCTGAAGATGAGTAGCAAGTATAGTAGGAAGATGATGCATAGTAGGAAGATGATGCATAGTATTGATGAATTTTTCTTATGAAACTAAAATTATTAACTCCCTCTGTAATTTGTAAGACATCCAGTAATTTTCCTAAGTAATTGAGAAGAATTTATATACCAGAACATAATAAGAACCCTAATTAGTACAGTTTCCGTTAGCACACTAGTAAGATATAACTTACAACTTTACAAGTATCTCTAGTCAAGTCTGATATTGCGTTTGCTTGTATGCGGTCAATTTCTCAACTTGATAACTAGTAGATCAGTAGTTTATATATTGTCACATTGACTAGGTTTCATACAAAAAAAATCCAGGTTACATAAATTTGTAATTTTATATGGCAATATTATATAGTGGTGAAAGGCTCAGCTCTGTCTGACTAATGCTATGCAATGTTATAAAATGGCTAACGGCCACACATGTGAATCTGTTCTTGATACACCTTTTCCCTTTTCTTAGAATCATCATATACATCTGCATATTTCAGGTTTCCAAGGAGGTAAAGGAATTGAAGTTCAGACAGTGCAGCAACAGCAACACCTCTAAGGTGAGAAATATGTTCAGTTAGGTACAGTTAGCATCATGTAAGAAAATGGCCATAAAGTGCCCTGATAATGATGTATTTTGTCATAAAAATATGTAGTGGACTGCCATGATAATGACATGGTCCTGTGTTTGCAAGCTGTCATAATCTTCAGTTTACTTGACTTTTGAGCCTACTAGTAGTTTACTTCCATGAGTTGTTTTATTGACATGGCACATTTGCAATGGAGTTTCATATATCTTTAGCCACTGTTCATTAACAGCAAGTCAGTTTTGTTATGCTACAATGATTTTTTTATCCTGTGAACTCATTGTACTGCTACAAGAATTTGGTATCATCATGGTGTAATTTTGTTAACATTCTGGTTTTGTTAGATAGTGGCTACACTAATCTAGAGTGATGCAATTTTCCTTCCCATGTGGTATCATCATGTTCAGTGTATACAGTTATAACATCATGTGGGTTTTTTAAGTCTGTTTACAGCTCATGTGGGTTTTAACATCATGTGAGTTGGTGAATGTGGATGATTTTTTATCCTGTGAACTTGAATGTTGCAATGTTGTTTTCTTCAGAGGCTACTGTCAAAAACTTGAACAAAGATAGGCCCTTGAGTTTGCCGGAATGTCGATTAACTTCCGTTCCGGCAAATTCGGGTACTCCATATGTCCTATTTTCAGCAAAGGTCATGCTAAAATTTTCCGTGAGTTTTAGCATGGCTTTGCTAAAAATAGGACATATGGGGTACTTGCGACTAATGCATGGGCCGGGGTATCTTAGTACTTAGTTAAGTAGGATCAACTGCCCTGCCATTCTTGCTGCATTAAACCATAGGTGGCAATAGAGACAAGTGATTAGGCCCAACTTAGAATTCTCCTTAGCATCGATAAACCCTAGATGATAAACCCAACATAGGTGGCAATAGAGCCAAGTGATTAGTGCCAAGTGATTAGGCCCAACCTAGGATGCCTCGGCATCGATAAACCCTAAATGATGAAAACTTAACTTGGCTGCCCCAGATGCCTCGGTGTCGATGAGAACCTAAATGATGTACACTTAGGCTTTTAGGGTGCCTCGGCGTCGACAAACCCTAAATGATGAAAGCTTAGGCTTTTAGGGTGCCTCGGTGTCGACAAACCCTAAATGATGAGACCATGATCTTGTTCCTTGACAATAACCAACTTTTTGACCAAACTTTTTTCCTATTTAGAGCAAAACATGGCCCACAACGATGAGGCCGGTGGTTCGGGCGGCAAGCAATTCTGGGAGCTGTCCCAGGAGATGGAGGAACAACCTCACCGCTATGAGGATGCCGCGGAAGACACCAATCCTGATTACACAACCCCTAGTGGCATCGGGGATGACACCACTGATGGTGCCGCCGAGGATGCCACCACTGATGATGGCGGCGCACACACAGATGGCAGCCAATCGAAGAAGCAAAGGAAGGACCGGCGTCCGAATGCGCTCCGCACCGTCAAGGAGGAATTCACTCAAGTGGACTCCGACGGGAATCCAACGGAGCCCAAACATATAGTCAAGGGGTACTCGGTTCAGCTCGGGTGCATTCTCCAGAGCACCATCTCGATCAACACCGAGAACCTTAGGCATAAGGACCAAGGGAATTTGCGCAGCCTCCTCTTCACGAAGCTGCACGAACGATACAAGTTCCCCGCCGAATTTGAAAACACACGCCTCTCAGGGAATAAAGTGAACAGTGCCGCCCTCACGAAGATGAGCACGACCCTGTCTACTTGGAGAAGCGCGGTGAAGAAAATGATTGATAAAGGTGATAGTTATGAGAAGATCAAGGCGAAATATCCTTTGATGAGCGAAGATGAGTACAAGGAGTTCAAGATCAAGTGCTCGACCAGTGCAACCTCCGAATCAAGTCAGTGGGGGAAAGAAATGCGGGAGTTGAACTTAGGGGAACACAAACTCGGTCCCGGCGGTTACAGAGTGGCGGAGCCTATATGGGACAAGGAGGACGTGGAGCGTGCCGAGCAAGGCCTATCGCCCCGCTTCGAGAAATACAGCGGTAACAAGCAGACCAGGAACTATGTCAGGGCCCGGTACAAGGAGGACCCGATAACAAAGGAGCTTACCACAGATCCGAAGACCAGGGCGCTTGAGCTTGTTCTGGTAAGGAATACACCCCCGCGTAATTAGCTCCATATGGTTGCACTCTAACTAATCCCCAATATTTCTAAATGGTTCACGTTCCTTTCGCAGGAAACTGAAAGCAGTAGCGCGGGGTCATCTCAGAGCTCCCCTTTCGACAGCCCTTTAAATAGGGCGTTGAACATAATGAAAAGCAAGGATAAGCTCACTAAGCCGACATCAGCTGGTCGTGTGGCCGACAAAGGCTTGTCCACAAAATGGGGGTCATACTATACCGCTGGTGTGCGGAAGGAGAAAAAGGCCAGCTCGGAAAGCCAGACGCGCGAGGTTGAAGCACTCAAGGCACAAGTGGCGCGGATTCCGGAGCTTGTCCAAGAGCAAGTGGAACAACAACTGGGAACGAAGCTCAACGCCATGGTGCCTACGTTGATTCATGGGCTGACGACGTGGATTGCGGGCGGCCAATAGGGGCCTCCCCCGGTTCCCAGCTTCACGGCCAGCAACTCGCACAATGCGCAGGCGGCGCCATTGGTGTCTCCGGCGACGGTGCCATTGGTGTCTCCGGCGGAGGCGGTATTCGTGTCTCCGGCGCCGGCACGGGCATTGGAGCTTAATGCACCCGGGTGTACGCCGGCCGGCACCTCGCCGGCAAGCTCCCCCTCCGTCAGTTGCATGCCCGCCGTTGGCGGTGCCTCAACATTAGCCGAGCTCGACGCCATCACGGTAACTAAGCCTCTCGGCCGATGACTTCATCTCCTTGCCTTTGACTGGGCATCCCTGACGCCCTATACATGTTTTTGCAGGGCACCGCCGATGTTCCTTGCAGTCTTCTGCGCTTCGTGGGCGCCGAGTTGGTCGATGTCGCCAAGGGCAGAATCGTTCAACCGGGCAACCGCATGTTCCACGGTAATCCGATGCCACCCACAGTGTATAGGGTTGAAGTGGTTCGGGTGCTGCCAGGCTGCGATGAGCTGTTACCTCCGGTTCGACCCGCTGGGGCCGACGAAGAAGATGAGATGACCCTCAGCGCCTGCGTAAACTGGCCGCTGCTTTGGCCGAAGATCCAGATTGGTTTGGGGGCAGGGGACACCACGCCACAGACAAGACCGCCAGTCGTGCCGGCGCCAAGCCATGGGAAGAACGCCGCAACGCTACCGGACCTGCCGGACATCCCTATGTCGGACATCCCTATGGCACAGGATCCGGACAGCCCTATGGCACAGGATCCGTACGACGATGACAACAACGACGGTACATTTACCAAAGTCGATAAGGACTTTGCCGAACATGGGTACGCTGACGAGTTCTGCGGGCCTCTTTCTCAAGAACCCAACCAAGACAACCGCAATCTAGCTGGTACGATGGAGAAATCCAATTGCAATAGGCGTCGTCTGCCGTTCAGTTCTCAGGAGACGCCTCCAGCTCCCGCCTTCACCGAGCCTCAGATAGCTAAGGTGCGAAATATTATCAGCCCCAACACGCTCAAGAAAGCGGTCTGTGAGCTGAACTCGGTCCCATTACAGGAGATCAAGAAGAAGGGACGGAAACGAAAGACTAACAAGGGCACCGGTGCGAGCCAGCCGGCACCGAGTTCGATCCGTGCTCAGGACGGGCCACCTTCACCTAAGGATATCTCGAGGAGGGTGCATGTGGCGGGTAGGGCGATGCTACCGCCAAATATGCTGAATGCTGCAACCGGTGCTATGCGGAGTCTGCACGACAGTGTTTCTTTGGAGAAGCGGCGTCTGAGAGAGAATGATGTGGCATACCCGGTTTTCGTGGCCAAGGTGCCAGAGGGCAAGGGCTTTGCGGATGGCGACATCAGGGGTACGATTGTCCTGCGGTTTGATGACATCTTTGCTATGTTTAACCTTCATCCGCTGCACTACACCTTCGTTCGGCTATTTTCGCTTAGTATGCAGATGCAGATCATTAGAGACAAGACCCCGGACATCGTGATAGTCGACCCCTTCTACATGCGTGCCAAGCACTTGAACAGCGCTGGGGACCGCCAAGTTGCGAGTTCACACCTCGAAGGCGTCATTCTGGCAAACCAAGATAAGGATAACTTCCTTGTGGCTTACTTTCCCGAGTAAGTCATCCCTTAACCGCCCCGTAACATATGATTTCTTAGATTTTGATCGTTCCTTTTTTTCTAACATTCCGTGTTTTGTGCAGTGACACACATTGCACACTCATCCTCTTAAGCCCGAAATATTCCATGGCCACGTATTTCGACCCGAACCGTAACTCCAAGATAGACTACACAAATGTCAAGAAAGTTCTTGATGATGTTTTCCCCGGCTACGCCAAATCTGGAGGCACCTTCACCAGGGCAGTTCGTAAGTACGGCAAGCACATGTTCTCACACAATACGAAGTTCTGCTGTGTCAAGCAGCCGCCTGGCGGTCAGAAGGATGCCTACTACGCCCTCCATCACATGCGGGCGATCGTAAGGGACCATCATCAACTTCTGCTACCAGATAATCTCAAAGATTGGGTCGCGAGCTTGTCGGCAGTCCAGGACGCGGACCTTAGACAAGAATTCTTTCGCATCCAGTCGGAGTTTGCGGACATCATCCATCAAGATGTCCTTCATACCTTGGGGCAGTTCTTCATCAGATATCAACCGTCCAACTGTGAGATAGATGAAACGCTACAAATGCAGGGTGACAACGACCGCGATTTCATGACCGTCACGACAGACGGCGGCTTCATCCACGCTCCTGTCCGATGAGGCGAGTCAAAAGTAGTGATGTGTAGTTCTGAAACATTGATTAGATCATGTTGTAATTAAACTTTAATGAATTCGTATGTCTCTTTGGTTTGGACAGTCGTTCAACTTAGATGTAATCGATGCTATTTATTAGTAGGACCATGAATCGTGCTATTAATGTCTTGCTTTTCTCTTTCGATCCTTTTGTTGCATACTTACATATTGCTTATGTATTGTCTGTTGTTTGGCTTGTGCATAGAGATGCCGTCATATGTCGTGTACAAGGGTAAGGTTCCCAGAGTCTACGACGACTGGGAGGAGTGTCAGAGACAGGTTCACCGTTTCAACGGTAACAGTTACAAAGGGTACACCACTAGGGCGGAGGCCGAATCTAGATATGCCCGCTATCTAGCGGGAGAGAGGAGGGAGCGTTGGAGGAACCGGATGAGGACCAGTTTGATCGCGATGATGCTCATCGTGATGACCACAACTCTCTTTTATGTGATGGTAGTTTAGATGATCGATATCGACTTGTAATGTGAAGATAAACTCGATACTCACGGTCTTGAGACTTGTAATGTTTTATCTTTGTTCGGTCTTTTGAATTCGGAGACTAATATGATGAATTGTATTCGGAGACTAATCTTATATTGTATTCGATGAATCTGATGTTGCTATGTGCTGTTGTCTATATTTTGTCCAATAATATATTTTGTAACCTGTGCAAAAATCAGAAAAGCAAAAAAAACCAAATATTCATACTAATGGCGCATCAAGGCAGAGTGCGCCATTAGTATGCCAAAGGATACTAATGGCGCATCAAGGCAGAGTGCGCCATTAGTGTGACAAAGCACATGGTTACATATGGCCCCCCGGGAGGCATACTAATGGCGCATTGGAGTTACATACTAATGGCGCACTGCCGGGTGCGCCATTAGAATACCAGATACTAATGGCGCACCAGTGATGCGCCATTAGTACAAAATTCTAATGGCGTGCTACTAATGGCGCACCGGTAGTGCGCCATTAGTAGGCACAACCGATGTGCCATTAGTAGGCCTTTTCCTAGTAGTGACTTCTTGGAGTAGGGTCCAAGTCTCCTGGATAACGTTCGGTGAGAAGATCACGTTTCCGAAGGTTTCATTCCGTTTGGACTCCGTTTGATATTTCATTTCTTCGAAACACTGAAATAGGAAAAAAAAACAGCAATTCTGGGTTGGGCCTCCGGTTAATAGGTTAGTCCCAAAAATAATATAAAAGTGGAAAATAAAGCCCATTATAGTCCAAAACAATAGATAAAGCAGCATGGAGCAATCAAAAATTATAGATACGTTGGAGACGTATCAGGCATCCCCAAGCTTAATTCCTGCTCGTCCTCGAGTAGGTAAATGATAAAAAGAGAATTTTTGATGCGGAGTGATACTTTGGCATAATTTCAATGTAAATCTTATTAATTGTGATATGAATATTCAGATCCGAAAGATTCAAGACAAAAGTTCATATTGACATAAAAATAATAATACTTCAAGCACACTAATCAAAATAATTATGTCATCTCAAAATAACATGGCCAAAGAAAGTTCATCCCTACAAAATCATATAGTTAGGCTATGCTTCATTTTCATCACACAAAGATGTTCCCAACTTCTATACCCCCGATGACAAGCCAAGCAATTGTTTCATACTTAAATAATCTCAAACTTTTTCAACCTTCACGCAATACATGAGCGTGAGCCATGGATATAGCACTATGGGTGAAATAGAATATGATGATGGGGATTGTGTGGAGAAGACAAAAAAGGAGAAAGTCTCACATTGATGAGGATAATCAATGGGCTATGGAGATGCCCATCAATTGATGTCAACATGAGGAGTAGGGATTGCCATGCAACATATGCACTAGAGCTATGAATGCTCAACAAAAGAAAACTAGTGGGTGTGCATCCAACTTGCTTGCTCATGAAGACCTAGGGCATTTGAGGAAGCCCATCGTAGGAATATACAAGCCAAGTTCTATAATGAAAAATTCCCACTAGTATGAAAAAGACAACTTATGAGACTCACTATATGAAAAACATGGTGCTACTTTGAAGCACAATATATGAGACTCACTACATGAAGAACATGGTGCCACTTTGAAGCACAAGTGTGGAAAAAGAGATAGTAGCATTGCCCTTTTTTTGGGCCTTCCTTTTTTTATTTTGGCCTTTCTCTTTTCTTTTATTTATTTATTTGGGCAATGCTCTAATAATGATGATCATTACACTTCTATTGATTACAACATGAGGATTACAACTCGAAACTAGAACAAGGTATGACTCTATATGAATGCCTCCGGCGGTGTACCGGGATTGCAATGAATCAAGAGTGACATGTATGAAAAATAATGCATGGTGGCTTTGCCACAAATACGATGTCAACTACATGATCATGCAATGGCAATATGACAAAAGTAATGTATGTCATAATAATGATGAACGGAACGGTGGAAAGTTGCATGGCAATATATCTCGGAATGGCTATGGAAATGCCATAATAGGTAGGTATGGTGGCTGTTTTGAGGAAGATATAGGGAGGTTTATGTGTGATAGAGCGTATCGTATCACGGAGTTTGGATGCACCGGCGAAGTTTGCGCCAACTCTCAATGTGAGAAAGGGCAATGCACGGTACCGAAGAGGCTAGCAATGGCGGAAAGGTAAAAGTGCGTATAATCCATGGACTCAACATTAGTGAAAAGAACTCATATACTTATTGCAAAAATTTAGAAGTCATCAAAAATCATGTACTGCACGCATGCTCCTAGGGGGATAGATTGGTAGGAAAAGACCATCGCTCGTCCCCGACTGCCACTCATAAGGATGCACAAGCCAGGTACACTTCATGCTTCAAATTTGTTACACAACTTTAACCATACGTGCATGCTATGGGGTTTACCAACTTCAACACAAGTATTTCTCAAATTCACAACTACTTAACTAGCATGACTTTGATATTATTACCTCCATATCTCAAAACAATTATTAAGCATCAAACTTATCTTAGTATTCAACGCACTCAAAAGAAAGTTTCACATATCTTGAACACCAAGTATATTATCATTAAGCAAATTACCATGCTATTAACGACTCTCAAAATAATCTAAGTGAAGCATGAGAGATCAAATTTCTTTAAAACAAATCCACCACCGCGCTCTAAAAGATCTAAGTGAAGCACTGGAGCAAAAATTATCACGCTCAAAAAGATATAAGTGAAGCACTATGAGCAAACTATCAAGCTCAAAAGATATAAGTGAAGCACATAGAGTATTCTATCAAATTTCAAATCATGTATGGCTCTCTCAAAAGGTGTGTACAGCAAGGTTGATTGTGGTAAACTAACAAGCAAAGACTCAAATAATACAAGACGCTCCAAGCAAAACACATATCATGTTGGTGAATAAAAATATAGCTCCAAGTAAATTATCGATGGAAGTAGATGAAAGAGGGGATGCCTTCTGGGGCATCCCCAAGCTTTGACTTTTTGGTGTCCTTGGATTATCTTGGGGGTGCCTTGGGAATCCCCAAGCTTAGGCTCTTGCCACTCCTTGTTCCATAATCCATCAAAAGAATTCACCCAAAACTTGAAAACTTCACAACACAAAACTCAATAGAAATCTCGTGAGCTCCGTTAGAGAAAGAAAACAAAAGACTACTATAAGGTACTGTAATGAACTCATTCTTTATTCATATTGGTGTTAAACCTACTGTATTCCAACTTTTCTATGGTTTATAAACTAATTTATTATCCATAGATTCATCAAAATAAGCAAACAACACACGCAAAACAGAATCTGTCAAAAACAGAACAGTCTGTAGTAATCTGTAACTAACGCAAACTTTGAAACCCCAAAAAAATTCTACCAAAATTAGACGACCTGGAAAATTTGTTTATTGATCAGAAGCAATTGGAATCAGTAATTTATCATGTTCTGGTGATTTTTAACAATTCGGGCACTGAGCACAAAGATTCTGGAAATTACAGCAAGATCAAATAACTATCATCCAAGAAGATCCAATAGGTCCAATTTGGCACAAACACTAATTAAAAGATAAAACCACATCTAAATAGAGGCTAGATGGATTATTTATTCCTAAACAGAACCAAAAAAAACACAAAATAAAATTGGGTTGCCTCCCAACAAGCGCTATCGTTTAATGTCCCTAGCTAGGCATAAAAGCAATGATAGATCTAGGTATTGCCATCTTTGGTAGGCAATCCATAAGTGGCTCTCATGATAGATTCATATGGTAATTTTATTTTCTTTGTAGGAAAGTGTTCCATGCCTTTCTTTAAAGGGAATTGGAATCTAATATTTCCTTTCTTCATATCAATAATTGCACCAATCGTTTTAAGAAAAGGTCTACCAAGAATAATAGGACATGAAGGATTGCAATCTATATCAAGAATGATAAAATCTACGGGCACATAATTCCTATTTGAAACAATAAGAACATCGTTAATTCTTCCCATAGGCTTTTTAATAGTGGAATCCGTAAGATGCAAGTTTAGGGAGCAATCATCAAAATCACGGAAATCTAGCAAATCACACAAAGTTTTGGGAATAGTAGAGACACTAGCACCCAAATCACACAAAGCATAAAACTCAAAATTTTTATTTTTAATTTTAATAGTAGGTTCCCACTCATCATGGAGTTTCCTAGGGATATAAATTTTCAACTCAAGCTTTTCTTCATAAGATTGCATCAAAGCATCAACAATATGTGCGGTAAAGGCCTTATTTTGACTATAATCATGAGGAGAATTTAGCACAGATTGCAACAAGGAAATACAATAAATTAAAGAGCAATTTTCATAATTAAATTCCTTGAGATCCAATATAGTGGGTTTAGCAAAATCTAGATTTCTATTTCTTTCAATCCCACTTTTATCAATTTCATCATTAAGATCTAAAAACTCCGAATTCTTAGAACGCCTTCTAGGTAAAGGAAGATCATATTCAGTTTCATCAAGATTCATATTGCAAAACAAAGATTTAATAGGGGACGTATCAATAACTTTTAGATCTTCATCTTGATTTTCATAGGAATTAGAAGAACATGCTTTAATAAAGGCATCTTTGGAAGCACGCATCCTAGCGGTTCTTTCTTTGCACTCATCAATGGAAATTCTCATAGCTTTGAGAGACTCATTGATATCATGCTTAGGAGGAACAGATCTAAGCTTTGAAGAATCAACATCAAGAGAAATTCTATCAACGTTCCTAGCCAAATCATCCACTTTAAGTAATTTCTCTTCAAGCAAAGCATTGAAATTCTTTTGTGAATTCATAAACTCTCTAACACTACTCTCAAATTCAGAGGGCATCTTATTAAAATTTCCATAAGAGTTGTTGTAGGAATTTCCATAATTATTAGGAGGATTACTAGGATAAGGCCTAGGATTAAAATTCCCTCTATACGCGTTTTTCCAAAACTATTCCTACCAACAAAATTCACATCCATAGATTCATTATGATTCTCAATCAAGGTAGATAAAGGCATATTATTGGGATCAGAAGAAACACTCTTAGCAAATAAATTCATAAGTTCATCCATGTTTCCACTCAAAACATTGATTTCTTCTATAGCATGCACTTTCTTATTAGTAGATCTTTCAGTATGCCATTGAGAATAATTAACCATAATATTATCTAGGAGTTTAGTAGCATATCCTAAAGTGATTTCCATAAAAGTGCCTCCCGCGGCCGAATCTAAAAGATTTCTAGAAGCAAAATTCATTCCGGCATAAAAAATTTGTATGATCATCCATAAATTTCTAGAAGCATTAATTTCATTCTTTCCCAAGATTGGGCAACATGCTCATGATCAAGTTGTTTAAAATTCATGATATCGTTCCTAAGAGTGATAATCTTAGCGGGAGGAAAATACTTAGAGATAAAAGCATCTTTGCACTTGTTCCAAGAATCAATACTATTTTTAGGCAAAGATGAAAACCAAACTTTAGCACGATCTCTAAGTGAAAACGGAAATAACTCTAATTTGACAATATTGTTATCCTTATCTTTCTTATTTTGCATATCACACAAATCAATAAAACACTACGGGAAACAGGAGATTTGCCGTCAGTACTTCCTTTGCCGTCAGCATTTCGTCGGGACAGACGACAAAGAAAGGGTTTGCCGTCATCAGTAGACGGCAAAGAAAAAGTAATGGCAAAATAGACTTTGCCGTCTGTCTTTTATATTACAGACGACAAAGAGTACACTTTGCCGTTTATAAAAATAAATACAGACGACAAAGAGCTTTGCCGTATGCCTTTTTTATTTTTGATGGGAAAGAGTTGACTTTGCCGTGTGTAATATAAAACGCAGATGGCAAAGAACTTTGCCATCTGTGATTTTATTAACATACGGAAAAGTGCTTACTTTGCCGTATGTAAATAGAACCACAGACGGCAAAGAGAAAACACAAGTCCACGGATCGATCACGCGGATCGCTGACATGGCTAAATCTCCTCCGCACATCCCCATGAGGCAAAACCCACCAGCCCCACGTCCCACGCCCTATCTCCACCTTATCCACCTGACACCCCCATGCCCCCACCACTCATCCCTTTCGTACGTCTCTCTTTCTCTCGATCTGGAGGACACCAGCACCCGCGGCCACCTCTCCTCCCGGCCTCTGCCTCGCCGGCCACGCTCGCTGTCCCCGACCCCATCGCCCCCGCCGGCCCCCGGCCCCCGTCGCCTCGGCCGACATCAACGCGAGTAACCCATCGCCCGCACTAGCCGCTGGCCTCGGCTCCGTCTCCCCCACCGGCCGCCCCTGCCTACTTCGGCCCCGGCCCCGTCACCCGTCGCCCCCGCCTACCCCCGGCCGCGCGGGCAGCAGGCATGGTGGACACGCGGGCGGCGAGCATGGAAGACCCGCGGGTGGCGCAGGCGCGCGGCGGCCTCGTCCCTCGGGCGTGGCGCGGATCGGCCGCCCGATGTTGCACTGGCGCGCGTCGGTGCCCCCCCCCTCTCTCTCTCTCCAGGAACCAGCAAGCTTGAGCACGGCTGGGCGGCGGTGCGGGTTACCAGGGTTGGCCAAGCGGCGCGGGCGAGCGTCGTTGTCCGGTGGCGCGGCGAGTAGGGTCGGGCGAGCGGCGCGGTGCGCAGGGCGAGGCGGCGGCAGTGGTGTCCCTGTGCTATTGTCCCTGGCGAGAAGGACGGCCGGCGGTGAAGAACCTGTTGCTGTGATGGAGGACTTGATTGCTTTTCATTTTTAGTTTCTAGGGGTCCTTGTGTAAATTTTGAGGACACTTCTGTAACTTCTTCTGTGTAACCACCGATGATGAATGCAACACAGCAAGGCCGTGTCGAATCCTAAATCTCCTTGAGCCAAACCTTTTTTGGTTTGTTTTTCGTGTGTCCAGCGAGATGCTCTGCTTTAGTGTGGATGACGGCAAAGCACACGTTTTGACTGACGGCAAAGAACACGTTTTTTGCCGTCTGTTATTTTTGCGGCAGATGGCAAAACTATATTGACTAACGGCAAAATCTTTGCCGTCATCTCGACAAAAGGCTGACGGCAAAGTATTCTTTGCCGACTAATCTTTGTCGTCTGAGTTTGCCGTCTACTTCCTGACGGCAAAATCTTTGCCGTCTGGATTTGGGTCTTTGCCGTCTGTAATCCACAGACGGCAAATTACCTGTTTCCTGTAGTGAAATTGTTTAGATGAGTAGCGGCATCTTCACTAAGAAGGCCGGCAAATTGATCTTTCATAACAAGATTCAAAAAAGCGGCATTGATTTCACAAGAATCATCATTATTAAGAGGAGCAATCGGAGTACTAAGGAAATCATTATTATTGGTATTCGAGAAATCACACAATTTGGTATTATCTTGTGCCATGGCAACAAGTAATCCAACACACAAGCAAACAGAAAGGCAACTGGAAAAAAGGCAAACGGAAAAGAGAGGAGGAGATTATGAAAGAGAGGGCAAATAAAACGGCATGGGTGAAGTGGGGGAGAGGAAAACGAGAGGCAAATAATGTAATGCGAGAGATAGGGATTGTGATGGGTACTTGGTATGGTTGACTTTTGCGCGAACTCCCCGGCAACGGCGCTAGAAATTCTTGTTGCTACGTCTCGAGCTTGCGTTGGATTTCCCCGAAGAGGAGAGGATGATGTAGCACAGTAGCGTAAGTATTTCCCTTAGTTTTTGAGAACCAAGGTATCAATCCAGTAGGAGACCATGCGCAAGTCCCTCGTACCTGCACAAAACGATAGCTACTCGCAACCAACGCTTAGGGATTGTCAATCCCTTCATGGTCACTTACGAGGGTGAGATCTGATAGAGATAATATTTTTGGTATTTTTGGTATAAAGATGCAAAGTAAAAAGTAAAAGCAAAAGCAAGTAAATAAAGTGATGGAGATTGATATGATGAGAATAGACCCGGGGCCATAGGTTTCACTAGTGGCTTCTCTCAAGAGCATAAGTATTCTAGGGTGGGTGAACAAATTACTGTTGAGCAATTGACAGAATTGAGCATAGTTATGAGGTTATCCAGGCAATGATCATGTATATAGGCATCACGTCCGTGGCAAGTACATCTACTACTATTACTCCACTCATCGACCGCTATCCAACATGCATCTAGAGTATTAAGTTAAAAACAGAGTAACGCCTTAAGCAAGATGACATGATGTAGAGGAATAAATTCATGCAATATGATAAATACCCCATCTTGTTATCCTCGATGGCAACAGTACAATACGTGCCTTGCAACCCTTTCTGTCACTAGGTAAGGTCACCGCAAGATTGAACCCAAAACTAAGCACTTCTCCCATTGCAAGAACTACCAAACTAGTTGGCCAAACCAAACGGATAATTTGAAGAGACTTGCAAAGATAACTCAATCATACATAAAAGAATTCAGAGAAGAATCAAATATTTTCCATAGATAAGCTGGATCATAAACCCACAATTCATCGGTCTCAACAAACACACCGCAAAAAGAAGATTACATCGAATAGACCTCCACGAGAGAGGGGGAGAACATTGTATTGAGATCCAAAAAGAGAGAAGAAGCCATCTAGCTACTAACTATGGACCCGAAGGTCTGAAGTAAACTACTCACACTTCATCGGAGGGGCTATGGTGATGATGTAGAAGCCCTCCTTGGTAGATGCCCCCTCCGGCGGAGCTCCAGAACAGGCCCTAAGATGGGATCTCGCGGATACAGAAAGTTGCGGCGGTGGAGTTAGGTTTTTGGCTCCGCCCCGATCTGTTGGGGGTACGTAGGTATATATAGGAGGAAGGAGTGCGTCGGTGGAGCGTTAGGGGGCCCACGAGGCAGGGGGACGCGCCCAGGGGGGAGGGCACGCTCCCCACCCTCGTGACCGCCTCTGGCACTTCTTGGAGTAGGGTCCAAGTCTCCTGGATCACGTTCGGTGAGAAGATCTAGTTTCCGAAGGTTTCATTCCGTTTGGACTCTGTTTGATATTTCGTTTCTTCGAAACACTGAAATAGGCAAAAAACAGCAATTCTGGGCTGGGCCTCCGGTTAATAGGTTAGTCCCAAAAATAATATAAAAGTGGAAAATAAAGCCCATTATAGTCCAAAACAATAGATAAAGTAGCATGGAGCAATCAAAAATTATAGATATGTTGGAGACGTATCATCTGGCTATGCTCTATCTCCATCACACAAAAAATTTAAATCATGCACAACCCCGGTTACAGCCAAGCAATTGTTTCATACTTTAGTATTCTCAAACTTTTTCAACTTTCACGCAATACATGAGCGTGAGCCATGGACATAGCATTATAGGTGGAATAGAATATGGTGGTTATGGAGAAGACAAAAATTAGAAGATAGTCTCACATCAACTAGGCGTATCAATGGGCTATGGAGATGCCCATCAATAGACATCAATGTGAGTGAGTAGGGACTTCCATGCAATGGAAGCACTAGAGCTATACGTGTATGAAAGCTAAAAAAGAAACTAAGTGGGTGTGCATCCAACTTGCTTGGTCATGAAGACCTAGGGCACTTTGAGGAAGCCCAACATTGGAATATACAAGCCAAGTTCAATAATGAAAAATTCCCACTAGTATATGAATGTGACAACATAGGAGACTCTCTATCATGAAGATCGTGGTGCTACTTTGAAGCACAAGTGTGGTAAAAGGATAGTAGCATTGCCCCTTCTCTCTTTTTCTCTCATTTTTTATTTGGGCCTTCTATTTTTTTCGTCCAGAGTCTCATCCCGACTTGTGGGGGAACCATAGTCTCCATCATCCTTTCCTCACTGGGACAATGCTCTAATAATGATGACCATCACACTTTTATTTACTTACAATTCAAGAATTACAACTTGATACTTAGAAAAAAATATGACTCTATATAAATGCCTCCGGTGGTGTACCGGGATGTGCAATGAATCAAGAGTGACATGTATGAAAGAATTATGTAGGTGGCTTTGCCACAAATACGATGTCAACTACATGATCATGCAAAGCAATATGACAATGATGAAGCGTGTCATAATAAAAAGAACGGTGGAAAGTTGCATGGCAATATATCTCGGAATGGCTATGGAAATGCCATAATAGGTAGGTATGGTGGCTGTTTTGAGGAATGTATATGGCGGGTGTATGGTACTGGTGAAAGTTGCGTGGCACAAGAGAGACTAGCAATGGTGGAAGGGTGAGAGTGCGTATATTTCATGGACTCAACATTAGTCATAAAGAACTCACATACTTATTGCAAAAATCTATTAGTTATCAAAAGAAAGTACTACGTGCATGCTCCAAGGGGAAGGGTTGGTAGGAGTTAACCATCGCGCGATCCCGACGTCCACTCATAAGGAAGACAATCAATAAATAAATCATGCTCCAACTTCATCACATAACAGTTCACCATACGTGCATGCTACGGGAATCACAAACTTTAACACAAGTATCTCTCAAATTCGCAACTACTCCATTAGCATGACTCTAATATCACCATCTTCATATCTCAAAACAATCATAAAGAATCAAACTTCTCATAGTATTCAATGCACTTAATATGAAAGTTTTTGTTATATCCCTCTTGGATGCCTGTCATATTACGACTAAATTCATAACCTAAGAAAATTACCATGCTGTTTAAGACTCTCAAAATAATATAATTGAAGCATGAGAGTTCATCTATTTCTTCAAAATAAAACCACAGTCGTGCTCTAAAAAGATATAAGTGAAGCACTAGAGCAAATGACAAACTACTCCAAAAGATATAAGTGAAGATCAATGAGTAGTTGAAAAATTATGTAACTATGTGAAGACTCTCTAACATTTAAAAATTTCAGATCTTGGAATTTTATTCAAATAGAAAGAAAAACAAAATAAAAGAAAATGATGCTCCAAGCAAAACACATATCATGTGGTGAATAAAACTATAGCTCCAAGTAAGTTTACCGATGAACGAAGACGAAAGAGGGGATGCCATACGGGGCATCCCAACTTCTATATGGTTCATAACCTCCGATACTACTCATAGATTCATCAAAATAAGCAAACAACACATAGAAAACAGAATCTGTCAAAAACAGAACAGTCTGTAGTAATCTTTAACTCTAGAATACTTCTGTAACTCCAAAAATTCTGAAATAAACTTGTGAACGTGAGGAATTTGTCTATTAATCTTCTGCAAAAAGAATCAACTCAAAATCACTCTTCTGTAAAAAATGACAGCTAATCTCGTGAGTGCAAAGTTTCTGTTTTTTACAGCAAGATCAGATAAAGTTTCACCCAAGTCTTCCCAAAGGTTCTACTAGGCACTTTATTGAAAAAAAGCTATAAAACATGATTAATACAGCATATTAATCATGTGAACACACAAAACAATAGGGGTAAATATTGGGTTGTCTCCCAACAAGCGATTTTCTTTAATGCATTTCTAGCTAGGCATGATGATGACAATGATTTCACATAAAAGATAAGACTTGAAACACAAAGAGAGCATTATGAAGAATATGACTAGCACATTTAAGTCTAACCCACTTCCTATGCATAGGGATTTTTTGAGAAAACAACTTATGGGAATAAGAATCAACTAGCGTAGGAAAGCAAAACAAGCATAGCTTCAAGATTTTCAACACATAGAGAGGATACTTGATATTATTGCAATTACTACAAGCATATGTTCCTCCCTCATAATACTTTTCAGTAGCATCATGAATTAATTCGACAATATAACTATCACATAAATCATTATTTTCATGATCTACAAGCATATAAATTTTATGACTCTGCACATAAGCAAAATTCTTCTCATGAATAGTAGTGGGAGCAAACTCAACAAAATAACTATCATGTGAGGCATAATCCAGTTGAAAATTAAAATCAAGATGACAAGTTTCATGGTTATCATTATTCTTTATAGCATACATGTCATCACAATAATCATCATAGATATCAACTTTGTTCTCATAATCAATTGGAACCTCTTCCGAAATAGTGGATTCATCACTAAATAAAGTCATGACCTCTCCAAATCAACTTTCATAAATATAATCGTCATAAATAGGAGGCATTCTTTCATCATAATAAATTTGCTCATCAAAACTCGGGGGACTAAAAATATCATCTTCATAAAACATAGCATCCCCAAGCTTGTGGCTTTGCATATCATTAGTATCATGGATATTTAAGGAATTCATACTAACAACATTGCAATCATACTCATCATTCAAACTTTTAGTGCCAAACATTTTAATGCATTCTTCTTCTAACACTTGAGCACAATTTTCCTTTCCATCATTTTCACGAAAGACATTAAAAAGATGAAGCATATGTGGCACCTCAATTCCATTATTTTGTAGTTTTCTTTTATATACTAAACTAGAGATCAACAAGAAACAAAAAGATTCTATTTCAAGATCTAAAGATATAACTTCAAGCACTAACCTTCCCCGGCAACGGCGCCAGAAAAGAGCTTAGTTGACAGGGTGTTAGTGCCGCTTACCTCGCCTCCCTGGCAACGGCACCAGAAAAGAGCTTAGTTGACAGGGTGTTAGTGCCGCTTACCTCGCCTCCCTGGCAACGGCACCAGAAAAGAGCTTGATGTCTACTACACAACCTTCTTCTTGTAGACGTTGTTGGGCTTCCAAGTGCAGAGGTTTGTAGGACAGTGGCAATTTTCCCTCAAGTGGAGGACCTAAGGTTTATCAATCCATGGGAGGCGTAGGATGAAGATGGTCTATCTCAAACAACCCTGGAACTAAATAACAAAGAGTCTCTTGTGTCCCCAACACACCCAATACAATGATAAATTGTATAGGTGCACTAGTTCGGCGAAGAGATGGTGATACAAGTGCAATATGGATGGTAGATAAAGGTTTTTATACTCTGAAATTATAGAAACAGCAAGGTAACAAGTAATAAAAGTGAGCGAAAACGGTATTGCAATGCTTCGAAACAAGGCCTAGGGTTCATACTTTCACTAGTGCCAGTTCTCTCAACAATAATAACATAATTGGAGCATATAACTATCCCTCAACATGCAACAAAGAGTCACTCCAAAGTCACTAATAGCAGAGAACGAACGAAGAGATTATTGTAGGGTACAAAACCACCTCAAAGTTACCCTTTCTGATCGATCTATTCAAGAGTCTGTAGTAAAATAACGCGAAGCTATTCTTTCCATTCGATCTATCCTAGAGATCGTACTAGAATAACACCTTAAGACACACATCAACCAAAACACTAATGTCACCTAGATACTCCATCACAACTAGGGAAAACCCTAGTAGTAGCATGGGTTTTGAGGCTAGTAGCAGTGCGGGCAGCCACGCCACTACTACGACACTACAGAACTGTCAGTAGTAGCACGGTCCGCACACGCGCTACTACTGTTGACTATATCAGCATCGCTTTTCTGGAACGCGCTACTATTAGTTACCTGTAGAGATTTCCTAGCCCCTCGCTACTGCTATATCTTTCATCATTTCCCCCCGCTTCCTACCCTATTTTGGTTTCAATAAACTGCAATTTCCAGATACTAGGTACTACTAGATATCAATTTCATGAAGCATTATAGGTACTAGGTAGTACTCCCTCCGTTCCAAATTACTCGTCGTGGTTTTAGTTCAAACCATGACGAGTAATTTGGAACGAAGGGAGTACTAGATAACAATTTCATGTATAGTCAACATGCATCCTCAAGCAGTACTAGGTGATATCGATGATGATCATCATATGTAGTTCTAGATGATATCGACGACGATCATCATATGTAGTTCTAGATGATATCGACAATGATCATCATATGTAGTTCTAGATGATATAGCCACACACATATGTAGTTCTAGATGATATCGAAGACGATCATCATCCTCAAGCCTGGGCGGTGGGTGTTCCTGATAGTAATTAGGATGGCCTGTCCAACACGAAGATTCTTGCCATCGAGGAATCTCTTCCACCCAACCGAGTTTAAGTGTGTGCGACCGTTCGTGTCCACGCGGTAAGTACAGGTTGTGACGGAGCCCCTTGCGGTAAGGCATAGTCCAGCCGAGCCTTCTTCATCAGGCTCGATACCATAACTCACAGATAGGCTCTTTTCCAATTTCTGAATAAGGAAAACATATCAATTAATAAACAGCCTCACACATACTCTTGCAAATAAGTATATATGGATTATCTACACTATTAATAGTTCCTTAGATTCTACACTAATAAGCATGTGATCAAACTCTACACTAAAGCATATCATCGACTATATTCCACACAACATATCATTGGACTCTACACTAAGCACATCATCGAATAATTTGCATTTGTAAGTATAACATACCATATCATGTCAATCGACCATGGTACTTGTCATGCGGGTCACGAATGGCACCACGACAAAGTCAGCACGTGGCGGAATTATGTCCCATAGGTTGCACACCTCCTCCTTGCTCAGCCTCATTCTTTGAGCTACGATGGCTTCATGAAGTGGGTCCTCATCATCTTCATCGAGTGGGTCCTCATTATCCTCATCATCTTCGTCATCTTCATCATCTTCCACCAGGTTGATATAAATGATAGCCAGGTTGGGTCTTTATGCTCTGAAGGAGAAGCTGATCAACTCACCACTAGTAATATGTATGCGGGCAAGGAAACTGGCCCATCCATCTCCTCCAATCTGCGACATATTGTGTCCTTTCTCGACCTCCATAGTGTACGCCCCCCCAAGTGCCTTAAAAGTCACAGTGTCTCATGTCAGCTTCTTGAATTTCAACCTCACATTGTATGGGACGATCTGTGTAAAAAAGCAAAATGACACAATGTAGTAATGCCAACACTAAAAATAAAATAGTTGTTACATTTCATATAATTTCTTACCGCCGCATGACGAAAAATCGGCTAGAATTAGATGGCGAACAGCTTGCCAGTTGCAAGGCTACTGGCGCATGTTGACTTGGACAATCAACATGGTGGTGGTGGTGGTGGCGCCATTTTCCTAAAGCAATATGAGCAAAGGATTAACGATACACTTCACAGGAATGAAAAATAGTTATTAAATAAAAATGTTCGATAAATCAACTAGCCTATTAAATCAACTTGCCTACTAAATCAACTAAATCAAAATGTTCTATAAATCAACTAAATCAACTAGCCTACTAAATCAACTTGCCTACTAAATCAACTAAATCAAAATGTTCTAAGTCAACTAAATCAACTAGCCTACTAAATCAACTAAATCATATGAACTAAATCAAAATGTTGCATATGAACTAGCCTACTAAATCAAAATGTAGCAGCAAGGAGGGGTTGTGGATGCAGGAGGGACGAGGGAGAAGGCGGGGGGACTGGAGGAGGGAGGAGAGAGTAGGACAGAGGAGGAAGGGCGGAGCGAGGAGGGGCCGGTCGGCGGTGAGTCAAGGGAGGACGGAGGAGGAGGGTTGTACCGAGTCCAGCAGGAGGAGGAGGTGACGGCGGCGCAGAGGGAGGAGGGGTAGGCGACGGCGGCTGCGGGGGCGATAGTGGCCGACAGGGGAGGACCGGCGCGAGGGGTTGAGGGGGAGATCGAGTGAGCGTGAGTGTGAGTGTGGATCGGATAGAGGAGAGCGTGGGTGGTGGGAGATAGCTAGTTTTAGCAGTAGCACGCTATAGGTAAAGGCGCCACTGCTAAACTACCTAGCAGTAGCGCACTTCG
>NC_041389.1:611379213-611380050 GCF_002162155.2 Triticum dicoccoides
GGGGGGGGTCATGGGAATTATAGTAGTAGCGCGGCTTAGTGGAGGCGCGCTACTGCCAATTTTATTTCAGCAGCGAGTTCTACTGGAGTGCGCTACTGCTACATTGCAGCAGCGCCTTATTTTAAAACGCGCTGCTAGTAAGATCCTGTGTATAGGCTTTTCCCTAGTAGTGCATTATCACCACAAGTATCCGTGGGTTTGATTATACGACATGCATCGCACAATCTCAGATTCATCTATTCGAACCAACACAAAGAACTTCAAAGAGTGCCCCAAAGTTTCTACTAAAGAGTCAAGACGAAAATGTGTGCCAACCCCTATGCATAAGTTCACAACGTCATTGAACCCGCAAGTTGATCACCAAAACATACATCAAGTAGATCACGTGAATATCCCATTGTCACCACAGATAAGCACATGCACGACATACATCAAGTGTTCTCAAATCCTTAAAGACTCAATCCGATAGGACAACTTCAAAGGGAAAACTTAATTCATCACAAGGAGATAGAGGGGGAGAAACATCATAAGATCCAACTATAATAGCAAAGCTTGCGGTACATCAAGACCATGCCAAATCAAGAACACGAGATAGAGAGATGAAACACATACCTACTGGTACATACCCTCAGCCCCGAGGGTGAACTACTCCCTCCTCGTCATGGAGAGCGCCGGGATGATGAAGATGGCCACCGCTGATGGATCCCCCCCTCCGACAGGATGCCGAAACATGGTCCCGATTGGTTTTTGGTGGCTACAGAGGCTTGCGCTGGCGGAACTCCCGGTCTAGGTTTCTTTCTGGGGGGTTTTGTATTCATAGGAATTTTTGGTGTCGGT
>NC_041389.1:611380252-611414997 GCF_002162155.2 Triticum dicoccoides
TCCCCGAGTCATCCACGAGATAGGGAGCACACCCTCCACCCTCGTGGATGGCTCGGGACTCTTCTAGCCCAACTCTTTTAATTCGGGGGCTTCTTTTGGTCCATAAAAAATCATCAAAAATTGGCACGTCAATTGGACTCCGTTTGGTATTCCTTTTCTGTAAAACTAAAAAACAATGAAAAAACAAAAACTGGCACTGGACTGTAGGTTAATAGGTTAGTCCCAAAAATCATATAAAATAGCATATAAATGCATATAAAACATTCAAGATGGATAAAATAATAGCATTGAACAATAAAAAATTGTAGATACGTTGGAGACGTATCACAAGCCATGCTCAATCATGACATTACTCGTTGAGGATATATAACAGTGTCCCCGTCTTATTTTGCGGTGACAATTCTTACGGAATGAGTGGCTTCGGGAGAACCTATGTCATAGCTTCGTCTTTATTAACTACAAAAGTGATGCCATGGCCTGCTAATGGTGATCCATGATGAACGCTATGTAGGTTATCCTATACATATTTTTTAGGTATGTGGTGTCGATAGATGCGCAGTGGTGTTAGTATTTGTAGGCTTTGTTGGCAGCGCCGTCAACCATGTACTTGTTCTTTGCTATGTCCTCATTGTACATCGGAATCCTGTAGAAAAAGTCCCATCTTCCTTTTTTTCTGCCCGAATAAAGAAAGTGTGTCTTGCATGTTTGTAAGTTTGGTTTCCCTTCGATACATCACTACTAGGAAAAGGGCTATAGATGATATGGCCACTAATGGCACACCAGACATGTGGTGCGCCATTACTATATTCTAATGGCGCACCTGGTGTGTTGTGCGCCATTAGTAGTTTTAAAAAAACATAAAAATAATTGTTACTAATGGCGCATCGTTGTATAGTGCGCCATTACTAGTTGACATAGTAATGGCGCACCACACCCGCCATGCGCCATTAGCAGTTTTAAAAAAAATTAAAAAAAATAAAAAAAATTGTTAGTAATGGCGCACCTGTGGATAGTGCGCCATTACTAGTTGTGCGCCATTACTAGTTAAAACTAGTAATGGCGCACTGTCCACTCGTGCGCCATTACTAAGTTTTTTTCAAAAAAAATTCAAAAAAAAATTCAATTTTTTTAATATTTTTTTCAAAACTAGTAATGGCGCACCGTGGGGTGGTGCGCCATTACTAGTTAGTAATGGCGCACCATGGGTGTGGTGCGCCCTTACTAGTTTAACTAGTAATGGCGCACCACCCCACGGTGCGCCATTACTAACTTGGCCCAAGACGGAATGCACCCCCCCTGGACCGCCTTTTCGGTTTTAAAAAAAATAAAAGAAAATGATGGAAATGTCAAAAAAATAAAAGAAAATAAGTTTCCCATGTGATATGTGATCTAGTTGTTGGGAAAATTTATAAATATGAATTTCAACTTTACGAATATGTGGTCTAGTTGTTGGGAACCCTGTTAAACATTTTCAAAATCCCCAAAAACCTAACAGAAAAAAAGTTACGGGGCTTTCAAGATCTAGAGGCAAAAAAATTCAAAAAATTTCAAACTTACTAGTGGCGCACCGTGGTTGTGGTGCGCCACTAGTAACAGAAAAAAAAAATTGGTTTTGAATTATTTTTTTGTAATTTTTTTCAAAAAATGATACGTAGTATGACCGAGAAGTTTGAAATATTTTTCAAAATTTCATCATAGTCATGAACATGAACAAAGTCCTAGACATCAACAAGGTATAATAGGATTGATATGCTAGATATATCAACCAGTGCCTGTGAAGTGAGCTGTTGCTGGGGTTGGATAGAACTCTGAAGTTAAGCATGCTTGGGCTGGAGTAGTGTGAGGATGGGTGACCTTTCGGGAAGTTTGACCATGGTGTGCGATTTGACCTGAGATTAAGCATATTGACCCGAGATTAAGCCATAGTGATCTGAGATTAAGAAAAAAAACGAAAAAAAATAAAAAAAAATCTATTTTTTAACAATTGTTACTAATGACGCACTTCTATGTGGTGCGCCATTATCCTGGGAGGAATTCTAATGGCGCACTATGGGCAATTCTAATGGCGCACTATATGGTGCGCCATTAGAACACCAGATACTAATGGCGCACCAGTGGTGCGCCATTAGAATTTAATTCTAATGGCGTGATGCTAGTGGTGCACCAGTAGTGCGCCATTAGAAGGCAAAACTGGTGCGCCACTAGCATGACTTTTCCTAGTAGTGCATGGTTCACAAGTTGGATATATTTGTTTTCACATATGGCAGTTTTGATAGCTCGGCGTCTTGGTCACGCAGTTTTGCCAATATTTGCACCATCCTACTTGTTCGCAGGTTGCAGTCATAAAAAAGCCACACAAATTTCTCTTCTTCGTGGGGCATGCGGCAGTCATTTTCAGAAACTTCACAAGGTCATATTTTTTAATGATGGGTAGTTGTGCTCTTCTATAGACTTATCAACATGCTACCAGGCCCGATTCTTGGTCAGCTTGAGCTAAGCAGGGCACTATGTCCTCTCCGTCATGCTGTTGTTGCGCTCAGGTATTACCAACTTTGGCTTCTAAGTGTTTTCTGTCTTGTTGTTTTTTCGTACTCCCACCATTTGTAGCTTTAGACTATTTCCATCTACCAAATGCATTTATCTTCAGTGCATGAGACTAAGCAGGGTCGAGAAAACTGATATGAGCGCTACTACACACACGATAGTGCCCGGTAGTTTTGTGCGTGATCCTATTGATCTAACCATGCATGCATGGGACAAAATTAAGCAGAACCGCTGCATGAAGCATCGTCCATTAATCGGCCAGTGAGTGTCGGCTGCATAGTACTTTCGAACTGATATAGGTCCTTTGGTCACTAAGGAGTACTCCACCCGTCCCAAAATAACGGGCTCAACTTTGTACTAACTTTGTGCATCATGGATACCAACGTCCTTTGATCGAATTCTTGGCTTCCTCTAGCTACAAGCAGCGCACTGTGTGGCACAGTTAGTGAGGATCTTGGCGTGAAAAATAACTCATGAGGATGTGATGCATGCTAGTCAAGAGGAGGGACTCTTGAATCCAACAAAAACAATTTATTTATGCTTTGTAACACAAAATTACATGCCTGGATCTAGATTGAAGAACACACCATGTGTCTTATCTCTCATAGACTCGATCCTAATATATCTCAAACATTGTCACATGTGCTGAATGAAGAGAGAGACATGCGGCATTTACCTAGCTCAAATTTTCATATGGGAACCAATATCAGCTCATATGAGAGCTGTATGTATAGTTGTGACATGTCCCACTAAGCCAGTGCTTTAAATAAGCATACCTTTTGTCGTCTACCAGTGGTACTTATGTCTATGTGTATCTCTATATAACCACGATTTGCTGCTCACTTCACAAGTTCATATAAGATCAGGCCTTGTGATTGTTTATCACTAGCTACATTCTCCTCTAAGCTCTATGTTTCTTGTGTACATTATTCTTGGACAAGACTGCCAAACCGCAAGCCATTCTCAATCATGACATCAATCCCTGAAGATATATAACAGTGTCCCCACCTTATTGTGCGTTGACAATCTTACGGAATGAGTGGCGCCGGGAGAACCTATGGCATACCTTCGTCTTTATTAACTACAAAAGTGATGCCACGGCCTGCTGATGGTGATCCATGATGAACGCTATGCAGGTTATCCTGTACATATTTTTTAGGTATGTGGTGTCAATAGATGCGTAGTGGTGTTAGTATTTGTAGGCTTTGTTGGCGGCGCCGTCAACCATGCACTTGTACTTTGCTGTGTCTTCATTGTACAGCAGAATCCTATAGAAAAAGTCCCATCGTCCCTTTTTTCTACCCGAATTAAGAAAGTGTGTCTTGCATGTCTGTAAGTTTGGTTTCCCTTCGATACATGGTTCACAAGTTGGATATAGTTGTCTTCACATATGGCATTTTTGATAGCTCAACGTCTTGGTCATGCAGTTTTGCCAATATTTACACCATCCTACTTGTTCGCAGGTTGCAGTCATAAAAAAGCCGCACAAATTGCTCTTCTTCGTGGGGCATGCGGCAGTCACTTTTAGAAACTTCACAAGGTCATATTTTTTTATGATGGGGTAGTTGTGCTCTTCTATAGACTTATCAACATGCTATCAGGCCCGATTCTTGGTCAGCTTGAGCTAAGCAGGGCACTATGTCCTCTCCATCATGCTGTTGTTGCGCTCAGGTATTACCAACTTTGGCTTCTGAGTGTTTTCTGTCTTCTTGTTGTTTTTTCCTACTCCCACCATTTGTAGCTTTAGACTATTTCCATATACCAAATGCATTTATCTTCAGTGCATGAGACTAAGCAGGGTCGAGAAAACTGATATGAGAGCTACTACACACACGATAGTGCTCAATAGTTTTGTGCGCGATCCTATTGATCTAACCATGCATGCATGGGACAAAATTAAGCAGAACCGCTGCATGAAGCATCGTCCATTAATTGGCCAGTGAGAATCAGCTGCATAGTACTTTCGAACTCATATAGGTCCATTGGTCACTAAGGAGTACTCCACCCGTCCCAAAATAAGGGACTCAATTTTGTACTAACTTTGTGCATCATGCATACCAACGTCCTTTGATCGAATTCTTGGCTTCCGCTAGCTACGAGCAGCGCATTGTGTGGCACAGTTAGTGAGGATCTTGGCGTGAAAAATGACTCATGAGGATGTGATGCATGCTAGTCAAGAGGACGGACTCTGGAATCCAACAAAAATAATTTACTTATGCTTTGTGACACAAAATTACATGCCTGGATCTAGATTTAAGAATGCACCATGTTTCTTATCTCTCATAGACTCAATCCTAATATATCTCAAACATTTTCACATGTGTTGAATGAAGAGAGAGACATGACGCATTTACCTAGCTCAATTCTTCTTATGGGAACCTATATCAGCTCATATGAGAGTTGTATGTATAGCTATGACATGCCCCACTGAGCCAGTGTTTTAAATAAGCATACCTTTTGTCATCTACCAGTGGTACTTATGTCTACATGTATCTCTATATAACCATGATTTGCTGCTCACTTCACAAGTTCATATAAGATCAGGCCTTGTGATTGTTTATCACTAGCTACATGCTCCTCTAAGCTCTATGTATCTTGTGTACATTATTCTTGGACAAGACTGTCAAACCGCAAGCCTTTCTCAATCATGACATCAGTCCCTGAAGATATATAATAGTGTCCCCACCTTATTTTGCGTTGACAATTCTTACATCAGTCCCTGAAGATATATAATAGCTTCGTCTTTGTTAACTACAAAAGTGATGCCACGGCCTGCTGACGGTGATCCATGATGAATGCTATGCATGTTACCTTGTACATACCTTTTAGGCATGTGGTGTCGACAGATGCGTAGTTCTGTTAATATTTGTAGGCTCTGTTGGTGGCGCCATGACCATGTAGTTCTTCTTTGTTGTGTCCTCATTGTACATCAGATTCCTGTTGAAAAAGTCCCATCACCCCTTTCTTGGCCCGAATTAAGCAAGTGTGTCTTGCATGTCTGTAAGCTTGGTTTCCCTCCGATCCATGGTTCACAAGTTGGATATATATTTGTCTTCACATACAACACTTTTATAGCTCAGCGTCTTGGTCACACAATTTTTCCAATATTTGCACCATCCTACTTGTTCGCAGGTTGCAGTCATAAAAATAGCCGCAAAATTGATTTTCTTCGTGGGCATGTGGCGGTCACTCTCAAAAACTTCACAAGGTGAAATCTTTTTATGATGGGGTACTTGTGCTCTTCTATAGACTTATCAACATGCTACCAGGCCCGACTCTTGGTCAGCTTTAGCTAAGCAGCAGGGCACTATGTCCTCTCCATCATGCTGGTGATGCGCTCAGGTACTACCAACTTTGGCTTCTGAGTGTTTTATATCTTTTTATTTCCTACTCCCCATTTGTTACTTTGTACTATTTCCATCTACCAAATGCATTTATCTTCAATGCATGTGGCCAAGGAGGGTCGAGAAAACTTATATAGGTCCTTTGGTCACTAAGGGCATTTCAAACCGCCCCCCTAAAATTTAAGGCCGTAAATGCGAGAGTAAAATTAGTGGATTCACAATTTACTCCACTAACGGTGGTGGCATGTAGCTGATCCCCTAAAAGTTAGTGGAGTAAAAATAAAATTATCTCAATTTTGTGTCCTAGCTGCACCAACTTCAAACAATACACAATACATATCTTTAAAACATTCAAATTAAAACATACATAGCATAACCATCCTAACATAAAGTTTCATCATCCCGTTTCTCAAATTAAAACATGCAAAGTTCAACCAAAAGACATCACGTCAAACACAATGTTTGATCCATAATCACCACAAACATAACATGTATATGTTGTAGATCGAGCCAACATTTTGCATGCACCACCACCTCCTCGGCCACCGCCACTCAAACGATGTTGTTGGCGATGAAATCAACTTCACCATCCTCTCAACCATCATCACCACCACCATTAACAGCTCCATCCTCTTGGCTACCACCACCAACATCAACACCGCCATCCTCTCGGCCAACACCACCAACATCATCGCCTCCACCACCCCCTCGGCCACCACCATCAACACCAATCCCTCGGACAACAATAACATTTTGTAGAGAGGCTTCTAAGATCTCTCCATGAGTGAGCTCCCAGTACTTGCGGTTTCATCTGTTGTGTTGGATTCATGAACATGATAGCATGTTCTTACGCCTTCCTGGAATCACAAATCCTCTCCTCCTCAAGTGCAAGCCTACGTTCCCTCGCCTTCAATTTTTTTCTCTTCGGCCGCCGACTTGGCCTTCCATTTGCCATCCTCCAAGGCCTTGGGTTCATTCCACCTCGCCATCTTCTCCTCTTTGTGTTCGGCCGCCAACATCTTCTTCGTCTCGATCATTGCCACAAGTTCTTCCTTGTAAGTGCCATCAAATGCATTTCTCTTCTTTCTTTCATTTGCAATCTTGTCTCCTTCCGGCCTATTGTTGGCATTTTCGTCAACCTCGTCGTCCTCCTCAACGGATATGCTCAACCTTGACCTCTTTGTACTGGTCTCCGCAATTCTTTGGATCCACTTCTCATTCTTGCATAGCTCTGTTGGAAATATTAGCAATTTACCATATGATTTTATTAATAGAAATGCTAGATAAAGCATGACTAAAGTAGTAGAGATAGAATAAGTCATGTGATCTGATAGAGAAAAGGTAAATAACACATGCAAATATGAACTAGAACCAAACATCTCTAGAGTAGACAGTAGATCACGTTGCATATATGAAGTAGAGCCTAACAAGTCTAGGGAAAATACTAGAACAAGGAACTGTGGTAGGACCTCTAATAGGAAAAACCAGAACACGTACGGGACAATAGCAGCAACAGCAACACTGGACATGGGGTCGTTGTCCTTGGTAGCCATGTCATCGAGGAGGTTGTCGACGTCGAGGAAGTAGTCGTCGTCGGGGAAGTAGTCGTCGGAGTCCGGGGCATCCGTGACTAAGAAGTCTGTAGTCGCGCAGAGCGCTCCCCAAAAACCTTATCACCCTTCTCACGTATAGGACTCAAAGAGGTGCGGTTTCAGAGGCCTACTGTCCCGACCTGTGGTGCACGCCGCAAGCCGGGATGAGGAAGATTGTAGCACCAGCGCAGTGTTTAGGAACTGCTGGCGAGAGGAAGAATGAGTTCTGGTGCATCTCTCTGAGAGGAGCGACCTCCATTTTATAGGCACAAGAGAAGGAGGCGAGAGGGCAGCGACATAAGGTGAAACGAAGAGACGAAGATGAAGCGAACAGCCAGCAGCCGAAGGGCTGCACCGTTTGCATTCAAACTCCACTATCGCAAAAACTTTTCAGCTTTCGTGTGACCTTTCGTATATCCTTCGTGCATGGAAAAAATTTAGACATCGGCTCGGCTCATTCCCGCAATCCGCGGCGTGTCGTCACGAGGCGAGGCGTGGCGTGGCGAGGCGGGTGGCAGAGGAGGAGCACGCGTGGATGTCCCTCTTGTTCTCATCCTCATACATGTGGGGAAAGAACCTCCGTTATAAAGAGGTCCAACTCCCTCTAAACTAGCAACGTGGGACTAAACTTGAGATCCACCTCTTGCCTTGCACGAATGGGCTGCGTGGGCCTCTAGGATTTATTAGGGATTTCTGAAACTACTATTGGACTAGGCCCAAAATACACAAAATTCCAGCAATCCCCCACCAGATCCAAGAGGCACACAAAATTTGCCTTTGGCTCTATATACCAGTACTGCAGTGGAGACTGTTAAGTTGAACTTCCACCTAGAACTCTGTGCTATGCTAGTAAGTAACTTGAACAATGGACTGGGCCTTGAACTGCAAGTTTTCTGCGAATCTAGCTTCACACAAAGCCTTGACCGATATTGGGCTACCGGCGGTCTTCCCCGCGGGTGGAGCTTATGCATCATACTCCGAGACCTTTCATGAGTTTATTAGAGAGAACCCTACTCTCATAGATTGCAACGTTTAACAATCAAACTCATATAGGTGCATTCTTCAAAAGATGTTCTGCAGGACAACATCTCTGCTTCAATGAGCCCCTAGAACACATTAATATATACATCAACCTGCCATGCAGATTAGGAGAGTATTGCATCTTCATGGAGTGGTATTGTTAATAGTAAGGATATTCTCCTCTCAGTTGACCAACAGCTTGTCTTCCACATCTAATTCATGGGATCTCCGATCACAAAGAATATGTTACCACTGTGAACAACTCATATTGTGGGTCTCATACCCATCTCCCTCTATGCATTATCTATCACATTACGTGATAAACCCTTAGTAAAAGGATCTGCCAGATTTTAAGATGTTTGGATATAATCCAATGCAATAACTCTGGAGTTTCTCATTTTCTTGACAGACTTTAACCTTCTCTAAACGTGTCTTGATGACTTCATGTTATCCTTTGAGCTGCTCACTTTCGTGATCACAATTTGATTGTCGCAATTCATAAGGATTCCCGATACATGTTTCTCAACAACCGGCAAGTCACCCAAGAGCCGACGAAGCCAATCTGCTTCGACTGTAGCTGTATCCAGTGATGTGAGTGTTGTTTCCATTGTTGACCTCGTTAAGATGGTCTACTTGCAAGACTTCCAAGAAACAGCGCCACCTCCATGAGTGCATACATATCCGCTCGTGGCCTTTATCTCATCAGCATCTGAGATCCAGTTTCAGTCACTATACCCTTCAAGCACCTTTGGGTGCGCAGTGTAGTGAATTCCATAATTTGCAGTGCCTTTCAAATAACGCAAAACTCTCTCTAGAGCTTTCTAATGCACATCTCCTAGTTTTGAGACAAACCAGCTCAATTTGCTAATAGCAAAAGAGATGTCAGGTCTTGTAGCACTGGTTAAGTACATAAGCGAGCCAATAATCTGAGAATATTTCAATTGGCTCTAGCAATTCTTCGATTCTTTCGAAGCAACACACTAGCATCATATGGTGTTGGAGAGCGCTTGCAGTCACTGTAGCCAAAGCGACTCAAGATATTTTCCACATAGTGAGATTGAAGCAATGTAATCCCACCATAATCGT
Source organism: Triticum dicoccoides (assembly GCF_002162155.2). Lineage (NCBI taxonomy): Eukaryota > Viridiplantae > Streptophyta > Magnoliopsida > Poales > Poaceae > Triticum > Triticum dicoccoides. The sequence continues at coordinate 611,389,839 of NC_041389.1, forward strand.
CTCTCAACAACTTGATGTTTAGAATGACATCAACCACTCCTAAATCCTTCATCTCAAAGCAACGAGATAGGAAATCCTTGACCTCCTTAATAACCTTCAGATTTGTTCCGAAAATAAGTATGTCATCAACGTACAAGCAAAGGATAACTCCCTCGCCCCCACCATGGAGATAGTACATACATTTATCAGCTTCTTTTACAACAAAGCATGCGGCTGTTAAAGTTCTTTCAAACTTCTCATGCCACTGCTTGGGTGCTTGCTTAAGTTCATACAAAGACTTCAGCAACTTGCACACTTTTCCTTCCTGACCATCTACTACAAACCCATCTGGTTGTTCCATATAAATTTCCTCTTCCAACTCTCCATTTAGGAAAGCAGTCTTAACATCCATTTGATGAACAAGAAGACCATGTGAGACAGCTAGTGAAAGTAGTACTCGAATAGTGGTCAGTCGCGCCACAGGTGAGTAAGTATCAAAGAAGTCTTCACCTTCCTTTTGAGTATATCCCTTAGCCACAAGCCGTGCCTTGTACTTTTCGATAGTACCATTAGGCCTAAGCTTCTTCTTGAATACCCATTTGCACCCTATAGGTTTGCACCCATAAGGACGATCAGTTATCTCCCAAGTTTTATTTGCCAAGATGGAATCCATCTCACTATGGACCGCTTCCTTCCAGTAGTCACCATTTTCAGATGCATAGGTCTCTGAAATAGAACTGGGAGTGTCATCTATGAGATACACAAGAAAATCATCACCAAAGGACTTTGCAGTCCTCTGTCTCTTGCTCCTAGTAGGAATTTCATTGTTCTCCTCCACGGGACATTCAAAGTGTTCCATCGAAATGGCAGGTTTAGTAATTGTAACTGGTTCCTGAGTCGATGAACTAGGCATCTCCTGATTAGATGAGGTAGCCATATCCTTCATGGGAAAGATATCTTCAAAGAAAGTTGCATCATTCGACTCCATGATCATACCGACATGCATGTCAAGTACCTCAGATTTTACAACCAAAAATCTATAACCAATGCTATGAAAAGCATATCCCAAGAAAACACAATCCACAGTCTTTGGTCCAAGCTTCCGCTTCTTTGGAATTGGCACATTGATTTCGCCAAACAACCCCATGTTGGTAAATAAGAGAGCTTTAACCTTTCCTTCTCCCAGTCCTCGAATGGAGTTATGTCTTTGTTCTTTGTGGGAACTCCGTTTAGGACATGACATGTAGTCAATATCGCCTCGCCCCGCCATGCCTTGGAGAGACCCGATGTATCTAACATGGCGTTAACCAAATCAGTTAGAGTACGGTTCTTTCTTTCGGCCATCCCATTTGACTGAGGTGAATAGGGAGGCGTCCTCTCATGGATTATAGCATGTTTCGCACAAAAGGAATCAAATTCATTTGAGAAATACTCTCCACCACGATCGGACCTAAGCCTCTTGATCTTTCGATCAAGTTGGTTTTCCGTTTCAGCTTTATAGATCTTGAAATAGTTCAAGGCCTCATCCTTAGATTTCAGAAGATACACATGACAGTATCTAGTGGAGTCATCAATTAACGTCATAAAATACTTCTTTCCACCATTTGTCAGAACACCATTCATTTCACATAGATCTGAATGTATGAGCTCTAATGGTGCAAGATTTCTTGTTTTCGCAGTCACATGAGACTTACGAGGTTGCTTAGCTTGCACACACACTTGACACTTAGATCCCTTGACAGTGGTGAAACTAGGGATTAAGTCTAACTTCGCTAGTCGCGACATGCAACCAAAGTTAACATGACAGGGACGTGAATGCCACACATTTGATTCACTATTGTTGCAAACATGATTAACAACTTTATTGCAAACGTCTGATAAGGATAAACGAAACAGGCCTCCTGACTCATAGCCTTTACCAACAAAGGATCGATACTTAGATATTAAAAATTTATTCGACTCAAAGACAAGCTTGTAGCCATCTCTACACAGAAGAGATCTGCTAACAAGATTTTTATTGACGGAGGGGACAAAATGCACGTTCTTCAGCCGCACAATCTTCCCCGAAGTAAACTTCAGATCGACCGTGCCAACACCACGAACAGAAGCACTTGAACCGTTGCCCATCAGCACGGTGGAAGTCCCTGCGGTCTGATAAGATGAAAACATGGAAATATCACCGCATACATGCACATTAGCACCCGTGTCAATCAACCAATTAGGAGAATGACATACTGAAAGAATAGTGGGAAATATACCATACCCGACATCCTTCATGTCAGTGTCTCCAATGACAACATTAGCGGTCTTGCCGCCTTTCCCAGGATGACGCTTGTCATAGCGATTAGGGCAATTAGGAGCCCAATGATCAGGATCCCCACACACATGACAAACACCTTTCTTCTTGTCATTCTTCTTCTTGAAGTTCGTGTGCTGCACAGCCTTGTTCTTCCCATCAAACTTTGCTTTACCATCAAACTCGCCCTTGTTCTTGAACTTGTGGGGCTGGAAGTTCTTCTTATGTACTAGATTGGCACTAGAACCACCATCAATACCTCGAGCCCGGTTGTCCTTTGCTCTCGCCTTTTCTTCCACATCAAGAGTACCAATGAGATCCGAAACGGAAAACTCCTGCCTCTGGTTGTCCTATGCTTCAGTAAGGTAGCAAAGTTCCTCCACGTGGGAGGAAGCTTACTGATGATACCTCCGTCAATAAACTTGTCCGGTAGGATAAAATTGAAGTGCTCAAGTTCTCTAGCAAATGACTGTATCTCATGAGCTTGCTCAACCACGAAGCGCTCTTCAATCATGCTGTAGTCATAGAATTGCTCCATGATGTACAGCTCAGTGCCAGCATCCGAGACCCCAAACTTGGCCTCGAGTGCGTCCCACATATCTTTTCCATTATCCGTTGATGCATAAGCATCAACTATGTTCTCACCAAGAACATTCAAGAGAGCAGCCTTAAACAAGGTATCCATTTTCTGAAAAGCTTGTGCCTGTTGAGCATCATGCTCTCCTTCAAGTTTGCCAAGAGTGGCGTCATAGCAACTCATGGTTTGAAACCATAAGACTGCTCTCACGCGCCACCTCTTATAGTGGATACCCTCAAACATGGGAGGTCTCATGGAAGCAGCAAAACCACTTGGGGTAAATTGCCTATAATAAGGTTTTTGGGTTGTTGGAAATATTAGCAATTTACCATATGATTTTATTAACAGCAATGCTAGATAAAGCATGACTAAAGTAGCATAGATAGAATAAGTCATGCGACCTGACAGAGAGAAGGTAAATAACACATGCAAATATGAACTAGAACCAAACATCTCTAGAGTAGACAGTAGATCAAGTTGCATATATGAAGTAGAGCCTAACAAGTCTAGGGCAAACACTACAACAAGGAACTGTGGCAGGACCTCTAACAGGAAAAACCAGAACACGTACGAGACAACAACAACAACAGCAGCACTGGAATTGGGGTCAGTGCCCTTGGTAGCCATGTCGTCGAGGAGGTTGTCGATGTCGGGGAAGTAGTCGTCGTCGGGGAAGTAGTCGTAGGAGTCCGGGGCATTCGTGACGAAGAAGTTAGTAGTCGCGCAGAGCGCTCCCCAAAAACCTTATCACCCTTCTCCTGTACAGGACTCAAAGAGGTGAGGTTTCGGAGGCGATGGCGAGGTTTGCTCGGGAGCATCTGGAGTACGCCCAGGCCGAGCTGGAGTACTACTGGAAGCGTGAGGTGGAGCAGAAGAAGAAGGGGGCGAAGAAGGAGGACGAAGCCGGTCCCTCGACGGTGATCCCCATCAAGTTCTCTTCCGAGGAGGACTGGGCAGACTTGTCGGAGGAGGAGGCGGAGGAGGAGGGGTGCGACGACCCGGAGAAGGAGGAGTTCTGGGCGCAGTTCCGCATCTCCGACGATGAGGAGTAGTTTATCTAGTAGTTCGAATAAGTAGTAGTTGAAGTTCATGTATGAAACTATGTTGAATTCGATGTTTGAACTATGTTTAATGGACTAGTAGTTTGTCGTTTTAAGAAATTTACATCTTCATTTTGGACAATCTATTGGAGTTGCTCTTTTGGACCATCAATTTGGACCATCCGTTGGAGTTGAGCTTTTCTCGGAGCTCCAAAACGCACTTTTTGGCGGTCCAAATTTTACATCTCCGATTTTGGACCGCCAAATTTTGGACCATCTATTGGAGATGCTCTTAGACCTAGACATGATCAAAACAGCACCTGAACACATGCGTCTAAAGAACAGACCGTAAGTTACTAGGTATCTGTAGCAAAATAATATTAACTGAATGTGATATATAAAACTGATCTTTTCTATTTTGTTTTCCATCCCGCACAACCCTCTATCGATGCGTGTGCTTAGTTGATAAAAGCATCTCTAACCGACCCCCGGTAGTTTAGAGGGTAAAGTTGAGAGTATCCTTTAGAGGTGCGTATTTGCTCCTAGCGATGCAGCGTTGGTTGCTACGGTGGTGGTGGTCGGCGGCTATGGCCAGGGGGGTGGTGCGTGTCCGGTCAGGGTGGATCGAGGGATCTCGCGGCCAGAGTGAGGTTGTTCTCGGCAGGGGTGGTGGTTGCTGGGCGGCGATCGGTGGTGGCAGGTGGTCGTCAACACATCTTCGAGAGAAATCCCTGCTCTGGTCCTCACTGGAGCCGACGACGGTGGCGCCCGCGGGTGCCATGACCTTTCTTGTAAGCGTCTCATGGAGATGTGCTCCTCCTCCCCATGGCTTTGGCTCTGGAGGGAAACCTTAGATCCATTGGATCATGCGATGGAGGCGTCTTTGCGTCTTTCTCCTCCCTGGGGGCGTCGTCTCGGAGCCTGCTATGATTGGGAGACCAGTGGATGATGACATCTTTGCCGTGTGGTTTGCTGAGGTGGGGCGCCATTTTCTGCTTTGGCAATGATGATGACGTCGAGAGGAGCTTGGGTCACGGCATGAACTTCAGTCGTCGGTTCTTTCTGGCGTATCTGAGGTTCTCATCTGTAGGTTGCTTGGTTGCTTTGAAGTCGGAAGTGCAGTGGAGCAGGTCCAGGTGGTGACGATGACCGACACCTGGTGGTCGTTTGCGGAGAGCACGGTCGGCGCAAGTCCTACATATTTACCTTGTGATGCTCATCGTCAAGTCAGAGCTCTCGGTTGGTTGCATGTGTGGCCACTATTGGCATGTGCCTCTATGGTTTCTGGGGCTGTTTGCGGGTTGGCTTCGATGATGGAGCTCTATGGTGAAGTCGGAGTCGCCCCTTCGAGGCAACCGGTGATGGCGATGACGTTTGCGACTCCTTGGCGGATGTCTTTCTTCTTTGGAGCTTGGTGTTCCATGTCGATGGTCAGGTTGGCCAGTGGTGCCCATGTCATATGGGTTGGGTTGTATCAGTTTTAGCCCAACTTTCCGTCAATTAACCAGGCAATTCTCTTCTTCTTAATCAATGAAAATGGTATGTCTTTTGCCTCATTTCAAAAAAATTGGTCATCTAGATAAGTGCAGTTTTTAACCGATCCCCAATACATAACCGAGTAAATAAGTCAGTGATGTATCAACACAAATTCAGCTCAAACTACTACATAAAACTTCATTCTAAATATTTTACATAATTATTTCAGATAATTAAAATGACATATGACTAGATTGAAGAAAAACTTACAAAAATAAATCTACATGTCGATTTGGGCTCTCCTGCGGCAGCTTTTGTCCTGTAGGGCAGCAGGTTGGGTGGTGCGTCGGCGCGCGCTGGGGCTCCGGATCCCGGCGACCGGCGGCCGACCTCGCATCCTCACCTGGGCGTGGCGGCTCTACCGGCATCGTGGCCATTTGGGTTGCGTCGGCGGAGGTTGCCAGGCGTGGCACTGTCCAGATCCGGCTGTCAGGATCCAGGGGAGCCTCGAGGTGGTTGGCCCTGCTATTCTTCATGCCTAGTAACTTCGATCCGCTTCATGCCGGACTCCTTGATCTGGACACCGACGGGTTCCGGTCATCCTCTCGAAGATCCCAGCTTTTGGCGCATGGCGTCACTGGACATCCAGATCGGAATTGATTCGGTCAGGCGCACTCTCATCTTCGGCTAGAGAGGCTTCTTGAGTACGTGGCACGAAGCTTCACTGTCTTGTCGGTGCCATGGGACTGTCTAAGTATAGACTTCCATGGTGTTGACCATGGTGAAGAAAGTCATGGTGGCTGTGATCGGAGACTTGTAATGGCGGAGGGGAGTTTTGCTTGCATTGAAGACTGGCGGCACGGGTTTTTTCCTGTGTGTCGGGTGTTGAGGACTTGCAGCGACGGCCTTGGTAGGAGGGGGCGGCAACACAGGTGGGCAACATTTTTGGGGCTGCTTCTCGAGTACCGAGCCGTGATCTTCAGGGTGAATGCCCAAGGTCTGGCCTTCATTGGTTGTGCCTGGCAAGTGTCTTGTGAAGGCATTGTTTTCGGGATCTCAGACTCTCTCCAGGGGTGAAAACTCAGGATCCTTGATCGGGCGACGACAATGTTTGTGCATTGTTTCCTTCTTGGAGGTGTCGCTTTTGGAGAACCTCTTATATAGTCCGGATGTTGTCTTTGGTGGTGGTTAAAGTGTTGCTGTTGCGAGTCTTTCATCACTGCGATGGGTCTTTTTTTAATATTTTTTTATTTTTGTTTTTGGCTGTGTGCATCCTTGATGTCATTCGATATCGTATTGGTATAGAGGCCGGGTGTAATTGGTATCATCACGATATTAATATATTCCCTTTATCAAAAAAATTCACCCAAGATTAAAATTGGGCCCCTGCCTTGATTAGGAAAATGGTAATTTCCACTCATGAAAATTAGTAAATGACTGGACTAATTTATTGTGCTTGACATGTATCATGGTTCATAATTGCTGGGTACTTTGAGCCAAGAACATGGCAGGGAGATGCATGAAAATAACTTCACCATGTGCAAGTTTATTGCCTTGGGGCCCTGACCACTAGCAGTATATAGTAGTATCATCTTTGTCATTCCCTTCTTAAAAGTTGGGCACACACACGATTATCAGAACTCGTGATTAGCAATGTTGTGATCCTATGCGAACACATGTTTAGGACCTTTTGTTCGCTAAGCGTGTGTAGACAACTCACGCGAACATGGTGCGTGCAAGCATGGCTTCGGAACGAGTGGCATCGTGAATACATATTTAACAAGGGCACGTGCAGATGCATGTTTGGCTTGCCTGACCGGGGTCCATCCAGGAGTAAGATTAGCCTGGCACGTAAGCTCAAGATCAAGCACCTGGGCGTTCGCTGGTTGCATCCTGGGTGCTATTCGATCAGTTCATAATGCACATACATAGAGATCAGAAACCAGCTGCGCCCAAAAAGCTGTGTCCCGTCATGTAACCTTAGCCTGCACTACCTCTCTAAGATGTACGCTGAGATCAAATAACACTTTGCATATGACCTCAAGCCCGCTTGGCCTGTTCCAAAATAAAGTTGCACGGCTCGCCATTTGGGTAAGGAGCAACTTATCCTTATGTACTTAGCGAAAATGTGAAATATTATAGCAGCCCGAACACAGGTGTGTGAAAAAAGAGAAACCAATAAGAGTTTGGATGGTCTGGTGTTACTATGGATGGATGTCAAGAAATTGTTAAAAGCGCATGCGGCTTGGAGTTTAAATACGGCCTAAAGTACCACATAAAATTGTTCCTTTAGATCTTTGATTCATGTATATGTTAGATTGTTGGCCTCCGGAGGCGGCACGGGCAGAAACAAATCTCCGCCGCCGGCACCCTTCGTCTGCGTCTCCTTGTCGCCGCCGCTGGCTTACGCCGCGGACAAAGCCTTCCGTCTGCCGGCGGCGGCAGGATCCTCCACTTCGCGTGGCCCTGGTGGTGTGTGTGTGACGTCTGTGGTGGTCAATGCAGAAATTGCATGGCGCCTCAGATCGAAGACGTCTCCCGGCAGGCTACAGTTACTTGTCCTGGCCGCTGCTACGACGCTCGACGCTCGGAAGGTATGGCAACAGGTGGGTGGTGGACATGGTGGTTGCGATCAGTTGTTCCGTGGTCGGGTTTGGGCGCTGCGGCTTGCCGGGCTCTGGCCGTGGACGAAGCGTGGGAACCGTGGCAGCAACCCGGGTCTCTTCTGCAGCGACGACGGTCATGGTGACAGCCACGGCGGCGCCCCTGGGCGCCAGGCGAGGCAGCAGACGGGTGTTCCACCACGGCTGCGAGGGCAGCGTGTGGGGACGACCATGGTGGCGTCAGATTTGGGGCTCCTGACCTAAATTTGTTCCCCTCCAGCGGCGGTCCTAGGTTCTTCTAGCGTCGAGACGGTGTTTTGCTTTATGCCATCCCTCATTGATCTTGTTAAACATCATGTATAGCGGCGTGTACACGTATTGTATTCTCTTGTAATCCTAGCTAGGTTATTATGGATGGACTCCTCCTTAACTTCTGTATAGCTTTACATGAGGATCAAGTCTCTGTAATAACCTAGTCAACATGTACCTCTCGATTGATCTCTGATCGATCTATATAACGTGAACACGTCCCTGCCGCAGAGGTATACGCTTCCAGCCTTTTTCTCACATGGTATCAGAGCCTCTTCTTCCTTCCCATCTATGTCGATTGCATCTTCCTCCTCCTCCATGGCTGCTCCATCTCTTGCATCGCTTGGTCACACCATCTCTGAAAAGCTTACGAGAGATAACTTTCTGGTATGGCAAACTCAATGTTGGAACACGCGGTACGCTACACTAGCGTCAAATAAAAATTTCTACCGCGCACCCAAGATCATGCTGCCGGAAATAGATCACGAGATCGGGTTTACCACTAGACGCGCAGTCACCACAGCGGAAGTAGAGTTGGTGATGCGTGTAGTCGATCTCACGGCCCGTCTCCCCTCTTGATGCCGATCTCCCACGAACAGCGAGGATCCGCGAACGGTGATCTCCCGCGAACGGCTCCTCGCGGTTCCCTCGAACGGTTCGTCCAAGCACCGCAGATGCGATTCCTCCAAGGTATCCACACGTACGGGGAGCAGCGTCGAGCGGCGGATTTCTAGGTCCGGTCGCGCGGCATGGGCGTGGGGAGTGGCGGCGGCTCTCGAGGGTGGAAAAAGATCAACCCTAAGTGGTGCGCCCACTCCCCTTTATATAGACTTCCGAGGTGGGCTCAACACTTGAGCCCACTTGGAGTCCACATCCATTTTCCACTCGGATCTAATCCGAATGGGCTGCATCCCCTTAAGTGTGCGACCCTATAGGTTCACGTACACATGGACACGACCAGTGTCGATAGTTGGTAGCAGCTCCTAGCAAAACGTGCCAACTCCCATATGTGCATAAAGTCGTTTTGACGAACCTTGACAATGTGTCATATGCAACATTCCTTTTGCCTCACGATATTTTTTGTCGAGCCCAAGGCAAGTACTTGTCACCCTTGTGGTAGCTCGACCAATCTTCTCGAAACTGTGATACAGATTCTCAAACCGGGTTAACACTTAACCCAAGTCGCATGGCCATGCTTTCCGAATCTGATCACTCGAGAGGGCGCAGAGAATATCTCTCCATATAGGAGTGGCAAATCCAATCTTGGTCAACCATGTCTCACGACTCACCCGAAAGCTACCTTTATAACTACCCAGTTACGGAGTAGCGTTTGATAGACCCTAAGTGAGTCGATCCTCATCCCGAGAACATGCGAGGACCTCAGGTCTAGGACATGCCGTAAACATTGTTCTTAAGACTAACAGATGACAATATCTCGCTGCGTCTCAAAGTGGGTCTGTCCGACAGGTGATCTTCATCCCCGAGTCCATACTATCGGTTTAGCATCTCCATGCACATGACTTATGAAACATAGTCATCAACCGAGTCGTATACTAGTCGAGGATATGTGTCCGCATAACCTTATCAACTAGGGACCACTAGAACAATCATCATACAATACATAGTTCCACAAACAAGTCACATACTTATTGATACATATCATTGATGATGTTCAAGGACAATACAAAGGACTCATGAATACATATGGAAATATCATCATCACATGATTGCCTCTAGGGCATATCTCCAACACTCAAGTCCTCCCGCACATCAGGGCTGCGGGCATGATGGGCTTCCTCGAAGGTGCCATGGCCGCACCACCTGCTGTCCTTGTCGAGGAGAAGGATGTTTCGGGGAAGAAGGAGACCACCGAGACTCCTAATCATGCCTATGTCATCTGGTATACGCAGGACTAGCAGGTTCTATCGTTCCTGCTAGACTCTCTCTCTCTCGTGGGAAGTGGTCCTGCAAGTCATCGGCGTCAACTCTTCTGCTGGTGTTTGGAAGGCGATCAACCAGATGTTCACCTCGCAATCCCGCGCCAAGATCATCCAGCTACGTGGGCAACTCAGCAACACACGCCAAGGTGATCTAATTGTTGCTACTTATTTCACCAAGATGAAAAGCTTCGCAGATGAATTTGCTGCAGCCGGGAGGCCTCTCGATAAAGATGAGGTCGTCTGCTATATTCTTGGCGGGCTGGTCGTGGATTTCAATCCATTCGTCTCAGACATCTTGGTTCGTCCCGATCAGGCAGTCAGCTTGGGCAAACTTTACTCCATCCTCCTCACGGCAGAGGCGCGCCTTGAAGCGCAGAACGGCGGCAGCAGCTACTCCGCCAACCTCGCTGCTAAGGGCGGCCCTCGTGGTCGCCTCTCCTCTGGTGGTAGCAGCGGGAGTGGTGACTCCTGTATCCACGACAATGGTGGCCGTGACTCTGATGGGGGCGACCGTGACGTGCTCAAGTGCCAACTCTGCAAGCGTGAACACCATGGAGCATGGTCGTGTTTCAAGCACTTCAACAAGACCTTCAACAACAACCCCAAGCGTCGCGGAGGTGGAGGCGGTAACAACGGTGGCGGCCGTGGCGGTGGTGGCCGTCGCTCGACAAACGCTGCATCATCCTCATACGGTGTCGATACCAATTGGTATCTTGACACCAGAGCTACAGATCATGTAACCGTGGAGTTGGAGAAACTTACTGTACTGGATCGCTACACCGGCAATGATCGACTCCACACGGCAAGTGGTGAAGGTATGGAAATCGCTCATATTGGTCGTGCAGTTCTTCCCACTCCACATCATTCCCTTCATCTTAATAATATTCTCCATGTTCCGAGTGCTTCACAGAGTCTTCTTTCTACTTATAGACTTATGATAGACTATCAAGCCTTTCTTGAAATTCACCCTGAATTATTTTCTGTTAAGGATCAGGAAACGGGGAACATACTTCTTCTCGCAAGGAGTAGGTGGGGTATTTTTCCCATCTCTGATCAACTGGGAGTCCACAAACACCAAGCACTAGGCGCCATCAAACCATCCACTTCGCGGTGGCATAGGCGTCTAGGCCACCCCTCACTTCCCGTGGTCCAGAAAATTCTTCTAGATCATAGTCTTCTAGTGTCGAATAAAAAAATCATCATGTTTGTGATGCGTGTCAAATGGCCAAGAGCCATCAATTACCTTATTCTCGATCCACTAGTGAGTCAGTAGCTCCTTTAGAGCTTATTTTTTGGATGTATGGGGCCCAGGACCTGTTTTAGTTGGTAGACAAAAATTCTATGTCAGTTTTATTGATGATTTTAGCAAATTCAGTTGGATTTATCTCCTTAAACATAAATTTGATGTGTTCGAAAAATTTCATCATTTTCAACAACATGTTGAGCGTGTCTTTGATCGCAAAATTCTTGCAATACAAACAAACTGGGGAGGTGAGTAGCAAAATTTGAATCCGTTTTTTGAACGTATAGGCATCTCCCATCATGTTTCGTGCCCCCATGCCCATCAACAGAATGGATCCATTGAATGCAAACATAGGCATATTGTAGAAGTTGGCCTCTCTCTTCTTGCTCATGCATCCATGCCTCTCAAGTTTTGGGATGAGGCATTCCTCACGGCAGTCTACCTTATTAATCGTGTTCCTAGTCGCGTTATGCATAATCAGACACCCTTAGAACGTCTCTTTGGGATCAAACCCAACTACTCCTTTCTTCAAATTTTTGGGTGTGCGGTCTGGCCTAATTTGCGTCCATTCAATAAACACAAACTTGAGTTTCATGCCAAACAATGTGTCTTTCTTGGCTATAGTACACTTCATAAGGGTTATAAATGTCTTGACGTCTCCACTGGCCTTGTCTATGTCTCTAGGTATGTTGTCTTTGATGAACATGTCTTTTCGTTCGCTAGCCTTCATCCAAATGTCGGTGCACAACTTCGCGCAGAATTAGTACTTCTTCCTCCATCCCTCCTTAGCTCACCAAGTCTTGATCATGGGAAAGAATATCGTGCTGACCATATGTCTATTTCCAATGTTTTTGATCCACCTTCGGCTACTAGTGTGCAGGAAACAGGAACTGATGGCGAAAACAGTGGCGAAATTGGTGAGCATTTTATGCAGGGAGCTGTTCCAGGCTCGCGTGCCCCAGAAGATCCGGCCGACGTGTCTTCTCGTTCCCATGCCCCGATCTCCTCGGGATCGCCCTGCCTGGGCGCCGGTGGATTCTCCACGGGATCCGTGGGATCGCGTCAGTCGGCTGATGGGGCGGCCTCGGCCCCTGTGCGGTCCCTCAGTCGGCCGGGCCGAGCCTCTCCCGCGTCGGCAGTTGGCACGCCTGGACGGGCCGCACCGCGCATGTCCCTTGGGCCCGTCCCTGTCTCATCTCGGGCCGCGTCTCCGCATGCAGGACACGACAACGCAAGCGACAATTCTTCTAGCACGCCCGAGTCACTACATGCTGCTTCTGATTTGTCATCCCCTGATTCGTTGCATGCTACTGTTGATTTGTCTCCATCTGGTTTGCTGCATGCGGCGTTTGATGCTGCTGCTGATGAGGCCATGTCCAATGTTTCTCAATCCGCATGAATTCGACAACAACTTGCCCCTGCTCCACCACCACCTCCGCCCCAACGTACTCATAACAGATCTCAGAGTGGTGTTTATAGGCCAAAAGAGTATAAGGATGGATGCATTCTTGCTGTAATTTTTGTGCCACCGGTGAACCTAACAATTTGCAGGAAGCTCTTGGTGATCCTAGGTGGAAGGCCGCAATGGATGAAGAGTTTGCTTCTCTTATGAGTAACAAAACATGGCATCTGGTTCCTCCTAGTGCTGGCCATAATGTCATTGACTGCAAATGGGTGTACAAGGTCAAAAGAAAATCTGATGGTACTATTGAAAGATATAAAGCACGTCTAGTTGCGAAGGGATTCAAGCAAAGGTACGGTATTGACTATGAGGATACTTTCAGTCCAGTTGTTAAGGCTGCTACTATTCGGTTGATTCTTTCCATCGTTGTTTCTCGAAACTGGTGCATGCAATAGTTAGATGTAAAGAATGCGTTCTTGCATGGTGTTCTGGAAGAAGCTGTTTTTATGAGACAACCTCCTGGGTATGCCGATTCTAGCAAACCAAGATATATTTGTAAGCTCGATAAAGCTTTGTATGGACTGAAACAGGCACCTCGAACATGGTAATCTCGCTTGTCATCTAAGCTTCAATCCCTTGGTTTCTCTCCATCCAAAGCAGATACCTCTTTGTTCCATTATCATCGGCATGGGATCACCATATTTATGCTCATTTATGTTGATGATATAATTGTAAGTAGTTCCTCTACCAAAGCAGTTGATGCTCTCCTTCATGATTTGCGCATGGACATTGCACTCAAGGATTTGGGCAGTCTGCATTATTTTCTGGGCATTGAGGTAAAACCTATTTCAGATGGGAGTGTTTTGTCTCAAGGAAAATATCTGCTAGATCTTTTGAAACGTGTTGATATGAAAGGTTGTAAGCCTGTCACTACACCTTTATCTATCTCTGAGAAGTTGTCTTTATCTGATGGTGACGCACTTGGCGGGGACGATTCCACCAGGTATTGCAGCATTGTAGGTGCATTGCAGCATCCGACCTTAACTAGACCTGATATTTCTTTCTCAGTCAATAAAGTTTGTCAGTTCTTGCATGCTCCTACTAGTGTCCATTGGACTACGATGAAACGTATTATTCGCTATTTGCAAGGAACACTATCTCATGGATTGAAAATTGTCAAGTCAGATTCTATGTTAGTCAGTGCTTTTTCAGACGCAAAATGGGCAGGTTGTCTTGATGACAGAACGTCTACTGGTGGTTTTGCAGTTTTCCTTAGCAGTAATCTTGTTTCTTGGAGTGCTCGTAAACAAGCAATTGTGTCTCACTCAAGCACGGAAGCTGAATACAAGGCACTTGCTAATGCTACTGCAGAGATTATTTGGGTTCAGAATCTTTTGACAAATCTGGGTGTGCCACATCCGAAATCAGCCTCTCTCTGGTGTGATAATCTTGGTGCCACTTATTTATCTGCTAATCCTATTTTTCATACTAGGACGAAGCACATTGAGATTGACTACCACTTTGTTCGAGAAAGGGTAGCAAATAAATTGTTAAACATTCGATTTATACCTACTAGTGATCAAGTGGCAGATGGATTCACCAAACCTCTCACGGTTCGACAGTTAGAGGCATTTAGACGCAATGTCAACTTAGATAGTTGTGATTGAGGGGGAGTGTTAAACATCATGTATAGCGGCGTGTACACGTATTGTATTCTGTTGTAATCCTAGCTAGGTTATTATGGATGGACTCCTCCTTATCTCCTGTATAGCTTTATGTGAGGATCAAGTGTCTGTAATAATCTAATCAACATGTACCTCTCGACTGATCTCTGATTGATCTATATAACGAGAACTCGTCCCTGCCGCAGAGGTATACTCTTCCAGCCTTTTTCTCATAGATCTAGCCATTGACAAGTTCCGGAAAGATACGCCGAAGTTTTCTATTGGGTGCTTGACGCCCGTAGATTGTTGGATCTGTTGGGACAAACCCACCGGCGAGGAACCGCCCTCCGGCGACGAACGCCGGACGAAGGTAGAAGTAGATGAACAGAATTTTCCGGCGACGAACGCCCTGGCCGCAAAACCGCCTATATGTTGGCTTCTATTCAACTCAACTACTCAAACACACATACATATGAAGGTACACACGCACACACGCAGCACAACCCCGGAAGAACTCTCACATCGACCGGACGCATACCTGATACGTCTCCAACGTATCTACTTTTCCAAACACTTTTGCCCTTGTTTTGGACTCTAACTTGCATGATTTGAATGAAACTAACCCGGACTGATGCTGTTTTGAGCAAAACTACCATGATGTTGTTTTATGTGTAGAAAAGAAAAGTTCTCGGAATGACCTGCAAATCCACGGAGGGACTTTTCAGAATTAATAAGAATTTTTGACGAAAGAATCAGGGCCAGGGGGCCCAGGGCCTGTCAACGAGACAGCGGGGCGCCCCCCCTAGGGCCCGCCCCCTATCATGTAGGCCCCCCGGACTTCCTCCGACCTCAACTTCAACTCCATATATACCGTCTCGCGAAGAAAAAAATCAAGGAGAAAGTTTCATCACGTTTCACGACACGGAGCCGCCGCCAAGCCCTAATCTCTCTCGGGAGGGCTGATCTAGAGTCCGTTCGGGGCTCTGGAGAGGGGGATTCGTCGCTGTCGTCATCATCAACCATCCTCCATCACCAATTTCATGATGCTCACCGCCGTGTGTGAGTAATTCCATCGTAGGCTTGCCGGACGGTGATGGGTTGGATGAGATTTACCATGTAATCAAGTTAGTTTTGTTAGGGTTTGATCCCTAGTATCCACTATGTTCTGAGATTGATGTTGCTATGACTTTGCTATGCTTAATGCTTGTCACTAGGGCCCGAGTGCCACGATTTAAGATCTGAACCTATTATGTTTTCATCAATATATGTGTGTTCTTGATCCTATCTTGCAAGTCTATAGTCACCTATTATGTGTTATGATCCGACAACCCCGAAGTGACAATAATCGGGACACTTCTCGGTGATGACCGTAGTTTGAGGAGTTCATGTATTCACTATGTGTTAATGCTTTGGTCTGGTTCTCTATTAAAAGGAGGCCTTAATATCCCTTAGTTTCCGCTAGGCCCCCGCTGCCACGGGAGGGTAGGACAAAAGATGTCATGCAAGTTCTTTTCCATAAGCACGTATGACTATTTACCGAATACATGCCTACATTATATTGATGAACTAGAGCTAGTTCTATATCACCCTATGTTATAACTATTGCATGAGGAATCGCATCCGGCATAATTATCCATCACTGATCCATTGCCTACGAGCTTTTCATATATTGTTCTTCGCTTATTTACTTTTCCGACGCTACTATTACAACTACTACGAAAACCCAAAAACATTTACATTTTCTGTTGCTACTGTTACCATTATTATCATACCACTCTTGCTACTAAATACTTTGCTGCAGATACTAAGTTATCCAGGTGTGGTTGAATTGGCAACTCAACTTCTAATACTCAAGAATATTCTTTGGCTCCCCTTGTGTCGAATCAATAAATTTGGGTTGAATACTCTACCCACGAAAGCTGTTGCGATCCCCTATACTTGTGCGTTATCAAGACTAATTTCTGGCGCCGTTGCTGGGGAGCATTGCTCTATTCTCTGAGTCACTTGGGATTTATATCTGTTGATCACTATGAAGAACTTGAAAGACGCTAAGACCAAGATTTTGCCCTCAACTACGAGGGGAGGTAAGGAACTGCCATCTAGCTCCGCACTAGATTCTCCTTCCGTTATTAGTAAGCTTGCGACACCTAAACCTGCTACTACTATGAATTCTGATATGTCACATGTTATTGATGATGCCACTTCTGCTATGCATGATGAAACTACTTCTGTGCGTGATACTACTTTGCCATTAGGTGAATTTCTTGATGAACAACTTGCTAGAGTTAGGGGGAATGAAAATATTGAAGATGCTACTGATGATAGTGATGATGAACGTTCCCCCAATGATTATGTGTTACCTGTTGTTCCTAAGGGTTATGTTATGAACAAAGAAGCTGCTGAAGCTATTCTTGCTTGCAATGATAGAAATGATCTTAAGAAATTATTAGCTAAATGGAAGCAGCAGTCTCTAAATGCTAGAATGAAACCCGATCCTACTTTTGCTACTTCACCTATCAGTGTTACTGATAAGGATTATGAATTCACTGTTGATCCTGATATTATTACTTTAGTTGAATCTGATCCTTTCTATGGCCTTGAATCTGAAAATGTTGTGGCACATCTTACCAAGCTAAATGACATAGCCACCCTATTTACTCATGATGAGAAGTCTCGCTATTTATATATCCTCAAGATATTTCTGTTCTCATTAAAGGGTGATGCTAAGACTTGGTATAATTCTCTTGCTCCTGGTTGTGTGCGTAGTCCCCAGGATATGATTTATTACTTCTCTGTTAAATATTTCCCTGCTCATAAGAAACAAGCTGCCGTGCAGGAAATATATAATTTTGTGCAAATCAGAGAAGAGAGTCTCCCACAAGCTTGGGGAGGCTTCTCCGTTTGCTTTATGCTTTGCCTGATCATCATCTTAAGAAAAATGAAATACTTGATATATTTTATAATGGACTAACCGATGCTTCCAAGGACCACTTGGATAGTTTTGCTGGTTGTGTTTTCAGGGAAAGAACAGTTGACGAAGCTGAAATATTATTGAACAATATGTTGACTAATGAAAATAATTGGACTCTTCCTGAGCCAGTTCCTGAAGTAATTCCTGAACCAATTGAGCCAACTCCTGAGCCTATTCCTAAACCCACTCCAAAGAAGAGAGGTGTTTTATTTCTCAGTCCTGAAGATATGCAAGAGGCAAAGAAATCAATGAAAGAAAAAGGTATTAAAGCTAAAGAAGTCAGGAATTTACCACCTATTGAAGAAATACATGGTCTTAATTTACCGCCTGAAGAACCAAATTGTCTTGATAACCCGACACAGGTAGTAAAGGTAAATTCTCTCTATAGATACGATAAAGTTGAAATACCCTCTACTAAATTTCATAGCCCATGCTTAGATGAATTTGATGACTTTATGGCTAGACAAGAAAGTTTTAATGCTTATGTTGGTAGAGAGTTAAAGAATAATGCTTTCGAGATAGGACGCGTAGGTGATAATCTGGCTAGAGTTAAAGATGAACTTCACCGCGTTATCAAATATGCTTCTATGGTTGCTACTCAAGCTGAACAAGTGCTCAAGGCTCAAAATGATTTGCTTGATGAACTGAATAATAAAAATGACTTTGCCGTTAGAGTGGCTACTAGAACTGGTAGAATGACTCAGGAACCTTTGTATCCTGAAGGCCACCCTAAAAGAATTGAACAAGATTCTCAGAATAATAATCTAGATGTTCCTAGTTCTTCTAAGAAGAAGAAAAAGAAGAATGATAGGACTGTGCAAACTTCTAGTGAACCTAATGCTAAAATACTTGAGAATCCCAATGATACTTCTATCTCTGATGCTGAAACACAATCAGGTGATGAACATGAACCTAGTAATAATGTTAATGATAAAGTTCATGTTGATGCTCAACCTAGCAAAGATAATGATGTAGAGATTGAACCTGCTGTTGATCTTGATAACCCACAATCAAAGAATCAACATTATGATAAGAGAGATTTTGTTGCTAGGAAGCACGGTAAAGAAAGAGAATCATGGGTTAAGAAACCCATGCCCTTTCCTCCTAAACCATCCAAGTCAAAGGATGATGAGGATTTTGAGCGCTTTGCTGAAATGATTAGACCTATTTTCTTACGTATGCGCTTAACTGATATGCTTAAAGTAAATCCTTATGCTAAATATATGAAGGATATCATCACAAATAAAAGAAAGATACCGGAAGCTGAAATTTCCACCATGCTTGCTAATTACACTTTTAAGGGTGGAATACCAAAGAAACTTGGAGATCCGGATGTACCAACTATACCATGCTCTATTAAAAGAAATTATGTTAGAACTGCTTTATGTGATCTTGGAGCCGGTGTTAGTGTTATGCCTCTCTCTTTATATCGTAGACTTGAATTGAATAAGTTGACACGTACTGAAATATCTTTGCAAATGGCTGATAAATCAACTGCTATACCTGTCGGAATTTGCGAGGATGTGCCTGTTGTGGTTGCAAATGTCACTATCTTAACGGACTTTGTTATTCTTGATATTCCCGAGGATGATAGTATGTCTATTATCCTTGGTAGACCTTTTCTTAATACTGCAGGGGCTGTTATTGATTGCAACAAAGACAATGTCACTTTTCATGTTAATGGCAATGAGCATACGGTACACTTTCCGAGGAAACAATCTCAAGTTCATAGCATCAATTCTATTGAAAAAGTTCCAGCTATCATTTTTGGAGGTTTTGAATTTCCTCTCCCTACTGTCAAGAAAAAGTATGATATTCTTATTGTTGGGGATTTTCATATCCACGTTGAGGTAACTTAGTGTTATTCGAAATTTCTCGGGTTCCGTGTTATTCGGAATGAGTTTGTTAACAAGACTTGATCAACCTTGTTAGCGGGTTCATTTTGATGATCACGAGATGGATGAAACTAGAAGGCACAACCTTTTGTACCCTCTTTTTACTTTCTGTTATTTAGATTAAATAATGCAGAAATAGTATTATCCGTCTGTTTTCTGAATTATCCGTGCAATAAAAAATAGTCCGAAAATAAAAGTGCTCCAAATGCCCTGCAAATTTAGTATGGTTTTTTCTGAAATATTTGAGGATTTTAGGCACTGAAAACACTGCAGGAGGGCCAAGCACCAGGCCACGAAAGAGGAGGGTGCCCCCCCTGTAGGGCGCGCCCCCTGTCTCGTGGGCCCCTGGTGGCTCCCCTCCACTTATGCCAGCACCCACACACTTCATCTTCTACCCAAAAAAATCCCCATCCAGCTCAAGCACGAGTTCTAGCTCGTTTTGCTGCGATTTTCGATCTCTTAGCTTAAAGCTCCATTCACAAAACTTCTTTGGGAGATTGTTGCTTGGTATGTGACTCCTCCATTGGTCCAATTAGTTTTTGTTCTAGTGCTTTATTCATTGCAAATCCTTGTTGTCTTGGTGACCCTGTTCTTGAGCTTGCATGTTAAATTTTTGAGGTCCCAAGCAATTCCAATGCATGATATGGGCTCTAGGCACTTGTAGGAGTAGTTGCTATCAATCTTGTTTAGTTTTATGCACTTTTATTTTGAAGTTACTAAAATTTCAGAAATTTCAGAAGATGTTGAGGAAACTTTTGAGGGGCTCTTCTAGCCAAAGCTCATAGGAAAATAAGCTAAAGAGAAGGAAAAAGCCAAGTATAATCTTCCTCGCTTAGCGGAAGTACGATCTTGTGAATGGCTATATGATGATTTCTTGAGAGAGGCTGGAATTCATGAAGACTTCTATGCTTTAATCGAGACTGCAGGCCTCACCGGTTTCATCAACGACCAAATCAATCAGTATCTCTTACTCACCAATACTTTCGTGCAAAACTTCCATTTTTTATCCTAAGAAGTCACCGCCTGAAGTATCATTTTATTTATATGATGAGTTCAAAGAAATGTCTTTACGTCATTTTTGCGCGGTATGTAGGATACCTTATGAGGGAGAACTAGAGGAACCCCATCGTGAAGATGTGGCTGGCTTTGTTAATATTATTGTTGTAGAAGAGCCAGAGAAGGGTTCCGAAGCAAAAGTCTCTAGCATACACTTTCCTGCTTTACGCTACTTTGCCATATTTGCTAGTAGATGCTTGATCGGTCATGGGAATAGTGGAAAGTTGAGTGTTCCTGATATTATCATTCTTCGACATGCTTTGCTTGGAGACAATAGTTTTAATATGAGTGCCGTCGTTGCTAAACGGCTAGCCCTTAATCGTACAAAAGGCCCCATATTTGGAGGTATCTATGTTGCACGTCTTGCTAGACATTTTCAGATACCCATTAGGCACCATGAGGAAAAGGAGACAATATTGCCTCCTCACATTCTAGATTACAAGAGCATGGTAGCACATAAGTTTATTGTTGACGACGAAGATAGGATGCTCTTGTACAAACTTAGATTCAATAAGAAACACTTTGAGATTATTATCTTTCCTGCACCTCTGTTGTTTGATTTGCTTGCAAAAAAATTCCTTGTCACACCAGAGGCGGTAAACAATCATCGATCTCAAGATTTTACTCCAGAACCTGAACCGGAACCTGAGCTGGACCCCTATCGTGCATCATCTGTCCAGTGGGATCCGGAGATGACCAACCAGTGGTATCCTGATTATACCTCTCATTACACCGGATAGAGTGTTGGCGGTCTTTGGTATTAAACCAACTTAGGCCAAAACCCTATTCATGTTCACACACTAGTCGTCGGTGCTCATACTCTTTCATTGTATTATCCATGCTAGTTTAAATTTCTTTTTCTAGTTTTCTTCTTGTGTGTTTGATAAACCTTAAGAAAAACCAAAAAAATTAGTTAGTTTAAATTCCTTGCTTGTAGTAGAAATTAAAATGAAAACCCAAAAAGATTTCTCGTTCTTCTTTTACTTGTTGGGAGCTTTCCCGTGTAAATAGTTTTATTTTCTTTTCTTTCTTTTGGGGGTCGAGAAGACCATATTGAAAATGCTTAGTGGCCCTCATATGCATGATTGATTATTCATATTCAGAGCCCATATTACTTGTCTTCTCTTTTTAGTTGAATGCTTGCAGATTCCAGCTTAGTCCAATGCACGTACACTCTTATTATTGTACACATTGTTCGGTCGTGCGAGTGAAAGGCAATAATGACGATATATGATCGACTTATTGGGATGAGAAAAGCTGGTATAAACTCGATCTCTCTTGTTTTTGTAAATATGATGATTCATCGCTCCTGAGTCAGCTATTATGAAGTAAACATATTTGCAATGACATTTAGAGATTATAGTTACTTGTGCCATGCTTGATTAGGTATGAGTTATAATGGTTTACCTTGTGTGCCAACATGCTATTAGAATGATTATGATGTGGTATGATGGGATGGTATCCTCCTTTAAATGAATTGAGTGACTCGACTTGGCACATGTTCACGCATGTAGTTGAATCAAATCAACATAGCCTTCACGATATTTATGTTCATGGTGGATTATATCCTACTCATGCTTGTATTCGGTGTGAATTAATTTTAATGCATGCCTACGACTGTTGTCGCTCTCTCAGTTGGTCGCTTCCCAGTCTTTTGCTAGCCTTCACCTGTACTAAGAGGGAATACTGCTTGTGCATCCAAACTCCTTAAACCCCAAAGTTGTTCCATATGAGTCCACTATACCTTCCTATATGCGGTATCTACCTGCCGTTCCAAGTAAATTTGTATGTGCCAAACTCCAAACCTTTAAATGAAATTCTGTTTTGTATGCTCGAGCAGCTCATGTAATAACTAAGGCTGCCTATATCTTCCATGCTAGGTGTGTTATTCTCAGAGGAGTGGACTCCGCTCCTCATTCACGAGAAAGGGCCGGTAACCGGGATGCCCAGTCCCATGATCCAAAAAGATCAAAGCAAATCAAAATAATTAAACAAAACTCCCCCAGGGCTGTTGTATGTTGGAGGCACTCGTTGTTTCGAGAAAGCCATGGATTGATGCTTGTTGGTGGTTGGGGGAGTATAAACCTTTACCATTCTGTTTGGGAACTGCCCATAATGCATTTAGTATGGAAGATACAGCCATCTCATAGGTGTTGCGTTGACAGCAAAAGTATACCGCTCAAAATGTTATTCAATCTCTATTTCAAAATCGAGCTCTGACACCTTTACAAATCCCTGCTTCCCTCTGCGAAGGGCCTTTCTATTTACTTTTATGTTGAGTCATCACCCTTCTTATTAAAAGCACCAACTGGAGAGCACACTGTCATTTGCATTCATTATTATTGGTTTATATTGGGTATGACTTGACTGGATCTCTTTTACCATGAATTACAATGTTTAGTCAGTCCTTGATCTTTAAAGGTGCTCTGCGTTTATGTTTTGCTGTCTCAGAAAGGGCTAGCGAGATACCATTTTGTTATATCATGTTATGATTACTTTGAGAAAGTGTTCTCATCCGAGTTTTATTATTATGGCTCACTAGCTGATGTTGCTATTGATATGAGTAATTGTGAGACCTATGTGTTATTGTGAGTATGGTTAGTTCGTAATATTTGCTGAAACTTGAATGTTGGCTTTTCATGTTTACAACAACAAGAGCAAACAGAGTTTGTAAGAGTTTTTCTTTATCACTTTCAGTTTATCAACTGAATTGCTTGAGGACAAGCAAGGGTTTAAGCTTGGGGGAGTTGATACGTCTCCAACGTATCTACTTTTCCAAACACTTTTGCCCTTGTTTTGGACTCTAACTTGCATGATTTTAATGAAACTAACCCGGACTGACGTTGTTTTCAGCAGAACTACCATGATGTTGTTTTATGTGTAGAAAAGAAAAGTTCTCGGAATAACCTGCAAATCCACGGAGGGACTTTTCATAATTAATAAGGATTTTTGGCGAAAGAATCAGGGCCAGGGGGCTTAGGGCCTGTCCACGAGACAGGGGGCGCCCCCCCTAGGGCGCTCCCCCTATTTCATGGGGTCCCCGGACCTCCTCCGACCTCAACTCCAACTCCATATATACCGTCTCGCGGAGAAAAAAATCAAGGAGAAAGTTTCATCGCGTTTCACGACATGGAGCCGCCGCCAAAACCCTAATCTCTCTCGGGAGGGCTGTTCTGGAGTCCGTTCGGGGCTCCGGAGTGGGGGATTCGTTGTCGTCGTCATCATCAACCATCTTCCATCACCAATTTCATGATGCTCACCGCCATGTGTGAGTAATTCCATCGTAGGCTTGATGGACGGTGATGGGTTGGATGAGATTTACCATGTAATCAAGTTAGTTTTGTTAGGGTTTGATCCCTAGTATCCGCTATGTTCTGAGATTGATGTTGCTATGACTTTGCTATGCTTAATGCTTGTCACTAGGGCCTGAGTGCCATGATTTCAGATCTGAACCTATTATGTTTTCATCAATATATGTGTGTTCTTGATCCTATCTTACAAGTCTATAGTCACCTATTATGTGTTATGATCCGACAACTCCGAAGTGACAATAATCGGGACACTTCTCGGTGATGACCGTAGTTTGAGGAGTTCATGTATTCACTATGTGTTAATGCTTTGGTCCGATTCTCTATTAAAAGGAGGCCTTAATATCCCTTAGTTTCTGCTAGGACCCCGCTGCCACGGGAGGGTAGGACAAAAGATGTCATGCAAGTTCTTTTCCATAAGCACGTATGACTATTTACGGAATACATGCCTACATTATATTGATGAACTGGAGCTAGTTCTATATCACCCTATGTTATAACTATTGCATGAGGAATCGCATCCGGCATAATTATCCATCACTGATCCATTGCCTACGAGCTTTTCATATATTGTTCTTCGCTTATTTACTTTTCCGTCGCTACTGTTACAACTACTACGAAAACCCAAAAACATTTACCTTCTCTGTTGCTACTGTTACCATTATTATCATACCACTCTTGCAACTAAATACTTTGCTGCAGATACTAAGTTATCCATGTGTGGTTGAATTGACAACTCAACTGTTAATACTCAAGAATATTCTTTGTCTTTGGCTCCCCTTGTGTCGAATCAATAAATTTGGGTTGAATACTCTACCCTCGAAAGCTGTTGCGATCCCCTATACTTGTGGGTTATCAATACCACGGTCTCGACGGAGACTACATCTTCCCTAGGGCCCTCCCCCTCGGGTAAGCGCATACCGCCACCGTGGCGCAGCAACAGACCGGCGCACTCCATCAGTACACAGGGAGGCCTTTTATACCGGCTGGAGACAGGTGCACACACATGACCCGGCACCACACCGCCCACACTAGTGCAGAACCGGGCTTTAGCGTCGGTTCGTAAGGGCCTTTAGTGCCGGTTCTACAACCGGCACTAAAGAGTGGAGACTAAAGCCCCCCCCTTACTACCGGTTCGGCCCGAACCGGCGCTAAAGTGCCACCACGTGGCACGAGCCAGGCCCGGGTGCTGGTAGACCATTAGTACCGGTTGGTAACACCAACCGGTACTAAATGTTTGTGGGGTTTTGGTTTTAATTTTTACTTTCCATTAATTTTGTGTTTTTCATTTAATTCTTTTTTTGCTGGTATTTTACGATACTACATATTGTACATGTTATGCATATATATATATATATATATATTTTCTCGTAGAACCGCATATATATAAATACATATCA
>NC_041389.1:611415169-611428841 GCF_002162155.2 Triticum dicoccoides
ACACACACACACACACACACACACACACATATATATATATATATATATATATATATATATATATATATATACAATTTCTCCTACATGTTGCCTTGGTGCCTTCGGAGCACGATGACAAGTGGTTCATGGGGCCGGTAGCGGGTAATAGTATTCTCCTTTGGGATCTATGACCTGGTCGAGCAAAAATCCCGCTATTTCCTCTTAAAGTGCTAGTATGTGATCCGTTGGTAGGAGCTGCTCCCGCACCTCTCTGAACTGTTAAGAAAGAGATCAATATGCATGTGTATTAGTTGTGTGACTAGATATCGATAATGGTGTAAAAATTTGTGAATAGTGTTCTGACAAACGTACCCAGACCTGTCTTTGAGATCTGCTCCTTTTGGACGCCATCATGCGAATGTTCTCACAAACGTAGTATGCACACCGATCATTCCCCGACGCCTGCTTCAGGGCCTTTACGAGAATGGAATTGAATCAGATAATGATTAATCAAGCATGATAATTAGTTAATGGTATTGAAACAAGAATTAAAGAGATGGTAGCTAGCTAGCTAGCTAGTACTACTTAATTACTTACCTTTGGTCGATACCAAAACAACTTTTTTGCCCATTTGCCTGGAGTCACCTTCATGAACTTTGCCCAAGCCCTTCCAGCCGGCAAAGAAAACTAATAAAAGGGTTATTAAATAGTTCATATCAGGAAATCGTGAACTAAATAGCCGAGATATAGCTAATAATGATTGAAATTACCTGTTGACTATCCCCTTCAAGATGGTGTAGTCACTTTCTTTTCTAAGTAGTGAGTCCAGTACTTCAACTTTTCCTTCGTCAACTTTAATGTCTAACAAGATCCAGTGGAAACTGCATGCGCACAAGTTTGCATGTCTTAATTAAGCGGGCATGTGCATAACACTAATCAACTACAGTAAACCCTATACACTTAATTATTAACATCTAGCTAGCTAGTAAGCAAAAACAGAATTTGTAGTACAAGATAGTGTGACTCACAGGAAGTTGTAAGGAAGTAGTATATCTTTATGGGCTTATTCCATCTATGCCCCCAATTCCTTAGTTGTGCTCAGTTTTCCCCACGCTTCAAACTTTTGCTCACTTTTCCCCATTCCCTTAGCTGAAACTCTCACAAATGTTCATAACAGACGTTTGCCGTCTTGGACGTTAACTGACTTGTGGGGCCACGTTGGACTCTGTTGACTGTGGCTGTGGATTCGCTGTTTGGGCCATGTTTGTGTTCATAGGACGGGTCCGTTAGTTTGTTGGTAATAAATTAAAAAGGGAGCCCAATTAAAAAAGGCAGCTATGGACGGATGCAGCCTGCTATGCATGCCCGGCTTTGGCATCAATGTAGCCTGCTATGCATGCGAACACCGCCACGCATGCATCTAGTGACCTAGACCTAATCGCATGCATGCAGGCCGACACGCATGCATCGATCTGTGCCGCACGGTTGCCGGTGGATTCAGTCGCTCTGCAGTGTCGTTTCACGCGTCGCAGGCATACGTGCGGGTGGCAGAAGGGGCAGGCTGCACGCACGGTCGCGTCCATATGTCGAGGCATCGGTTCACGCCGTAGGCTGCACGCACGCTCGTGAATGGGAGGCAGGCAGCCGCCAACGCAGAGCAAGCAGAAGGGGAAGGCAGGCAGCCGCCAACGCAAAGCACGCAAAGCATGCTCGCATCGATTCACGTTCACAAATTGATGATCGCATCGGTTCACGCACGCACTGAGTCACGATCTACGCCGGTTGCGCGTGTACCCACTGCGTCTCCCCCGGCTATTTAAACTGCCCTTCATTGCCTCTTCTTCTACAGATCCATCTGCGCCTCCAACTTCTCTTCTTCCCCCAAAAGCCAAAGTCATTCCACTCAGCGTAGCGAGCAAGATGCAGTACAACGGGCCGACGTTCCAAGCACCGCCCACCGTGCCAGAACGGCGGTACCCCGCCAACGTCGTCGTCGAGGAATCTCTCCGCGTATGGGCGTTCTCCCGCTGGAGGGGAAGCACTGAGCTTGCACGGGGGTTCCTCCGTGCGGGCTTCCACAACCTCCCGGCGGGCTCGCCGCCCATGTTCAACCTCGTGGAGCAGCCTCCCCACGCCAACGCTCTAGTGGTAGGGCTCGTCGTCCACTTCACCAACAGGTTCGATGCCTACTACCTGCTCGGCAGGGTGTATTGGTGTGGGTGCGAGTTCATCGCATTCACGACCTATAACATCTTCACCGACTTCGAGAGCATCTTCCCCGCTCGCAACCGCATGCACATCCTCCCTTACTACGTCGGCAACAACGGCCTTGAGGAGGAGGAGTACTGAAGCCGGCAGCGAAGAAGACGGTGAAGCCGGCGGTTAAGGTGAAGACGACAGTGAAGACATGGCGGTGTTGCCCTAGCTACCCTATCTATCTACTATGTAGTGTGAGTTTGGTGTGTGTGTTGCCCGAGCTAGCTACCCTATCTATGTAAGGTTAATTATTAGGGATTATCTATCGGTGTCTATGTAAGAACTTATGTTACCCTGGCAACCCTATCTAAGTTAAGTTATGTCTGTTATATTAATGCTTTGTTATGTTTGTATTTTGTTTGTCCCAAGTTTAGACACGGCTAATTGGCGTGGGAAAAAATAACCAAACAAACTAAAAATGATGTGTTTATAGGTGCCTTCTAAAAATAAGAACATATTGTACATTTGTACACAGCTTTGGTTTGAGAGCTCTGTATTTTTTAGGTATTCAAAGAAGGGCTCCCTTCAAAGAATACTTTGGTTTTCAGAAATATTGAAGTATCAAATACTTTGAGATATTTCGCTTTAGTCAAAAGTGTAGTTTTAACTACACTATGTTTGAAGTATATAAAAAAGAGGGTTAGACCTCTTTTTCTAATCATGAAGTATTGGTTCGCTAGGCATAATAATACTGCAGTTTGCAAATACTTTGATTCTAAAAAATGAAGGGACCCATAAAGGAAAGCCAAAAAAATTCCTCAATGAGATATAAGAGATTGGGCAATCAAATTAATGAAAAAAGCAATTAGAAACAAAAAAGAACAAAGCAATCCTTCCTAAACAAAAAAAGAAACATCGCTTGTTTCTGGGCTTTCTCTTTGGGCCCGCGAACTAGGTTTTTTTTAGCAGAACAGACGAACTCGAGGACAAAACTTTGGCAAGTGCGAGAGAGACTGGTAGTTGGGCCCGCTTGTTTCTGGGCTTTCTCTTTGGGCCCGCGAACTAGGTTTTTTTTAGGTTATTAGCTAACAAAATAATCCTATCACTGAACTGGTAGTTGTTTTCTGCCGAAACTGAAAGTGTCGAAACTTAACAGTAAACTGCATACATTTAGAGATCGACAGTTGCACTAAACAGAGTTGCATTTGAGATAAGCAGACTTGGATTGCTAAACAGTGGCAACAACAGTAGACAAACATCTCTAACGAGAGATGGCCATCAAGTAAAAAATTCCTAGAGCAAGTATTCCTAAAGCTATGAGATTGGATTGCTTCTTCAACTCAATAAGCTCCTTGAAGTTCTTGTTCATCTTCTTCAATTCCGTCTTCAGCTCGACATCTACCGGACGCGCTGATGCTGCCGGAGCGGCACTTTCATGGGGCAGATTGGACTCGCGGATTACATTCCCCCTCGAATCCAGCAAGCCCGACCCTTGAAGCCTCTGGATGTAATCATCCATCCACTGGAAATGGTGGCATTTCTTCATGATCTGAAAACAAAATCATGTAACCTACATCCAAATCTGACAGATTTTTTGAGAAATTAGAGATAAAGGATGCGAGGAAAACCCAGATCGAACCAGCCCCTCCGGCTTGCTCTCGCATTTGAGGAACTCGCTCCCAAAGTTCCCATTCTTCTCCTCCTTCGAAGTCAACCGCTTCAGTGGCGCAGTCCATGGGCAGTCAGTGCATCGAGTCATCGGCACTGGACCATACACCGGCCACGTGGAACGGGGGGCTGACAAGGAGGTCGACATATTGCCCGAGAGGAAGAAATAGAGGAATTGCTCGAGAGGAAGAAGAACGAGAAGATGGGGAAAGAAACAGAGGAATTGCTCGATCTGCTTGATGCCTTTGTCTGTCAGATGGAGAAGAGGAGAAGGGGAAGCTATATTGACGATTTGCCACATTGTATTTTGCAGTTTGAATATTTGAACCAACTCTTAACACTGACATGTGGTGGTCATGTGCGAAAAATACAATTTCATATGTAAAGTGGGGCAGATCGTAAAAACCCGAGAAGGACAGTGCAGTAGCCAATGAGGATGCATCACGCGGATCGCGCATGCCTTCCCCACATCTGACGGGTGGTTTGGCGCTTGGTAGGATCCGACGGCGCACGTTCGACACTAGGGTTTGGAGCATTTCTGCGGGGTTATGAGCGAGTCAACGGGGTTATTAGGGTTTGACCAGATTTCAAATGGCCATAACTAAATTAGAAAAAATCGCAAAAATATAAAACAAACGTAGTTCGTCCATTTATGAGACCTAGTTACCATAAAAAAATATAAACTCGGTATAGGGGTGTTTTTTTGAAAAATCATTTTTTGAAGTGATTTGTCGAAATCAAGTTCAAATGTTTTTAAAAAATCCAAAAAAAATCAAAATGTTGTAATTCTTGCGCACATAGCCGTCATATGTGACAAGGTTATGAGAAAAAAAAATATAAA
Organism: Triticum dicoccoides; assembly: GCF_002162155.2. Lineage (NCBI taxonomy): Eukaryota > Viridiplantae > Streptophyta > Magnoliopsida > Poales > Poaceae > Triticum > Triticum dicoccoides. The sequence goes on from NC_041389.1 coordinate 611,419,854, forward strand.
CTTGGTGTAGGTCATTTTCATGAAAAAAGTCTTCACACAAATGAGCTATCACCTATGAACATTTTCAGAGTTCGTAGAATAGGGAGAGAGGGTTTAGGGTTTGAAAAAAAATTCAAAATAATTAAAAAAAATCAGAAAAATCTCCATAGCTTCATTTTGGAGTGAGTAAGAAGGATCTGAACTTACTTTTTCATTTTCATATCTAAAACGTGTTATTTGACGGTTTTGAAATAAAAGCATATTTTTTCAAAAAAATGTAGTAATATGAATATTAATCAATAAATATTGAGACTTCATTTTCACCCTATATATATATGGAACAAGTGTTAATAAAAATATATATGCCTCATTTAGGCAAGGTAAAAAAAACTTGATTTCAAATAGGGTTGTTTACCCTAGCTTTCGAGCTCGTTTCTAGCACATTTCTCTTTCGGACTGTTCACCTACGAATATTGGACTTCAAATGCTCAATCAAATACACCGCACAGAGCAATGAACCTCCAATGTTCAACTTCAACTTTGACTCGAATCCAAATTTTGGCCCAAATTCAAATATTGATTTAAATTCAAATTTTGATGGAAATTTGAATTCCGACTCAAACAAGAAACCAAAGTAGAAGCAACATTATTACAAATGATAAGTTTTCACAGTAGCTCAAATGTACCAAGTTTTAAGATGCCAACATCTTAATACAAATCTACCAAGTTTTAAGCGATCCACTCGCCCTCAAATTGACAACACAAACATTTCCCAACAACTTAATTCAAATTTTTGACTTGCTCCTTGTGTTTGCAGCTGGCTTCACCATCTTGCTCCTGGTTTCCCTAGTTGAGATGCTCTTTTCTTTCAGACTCTTGTTCCTTTTGATCTTGGGCTTTACTTGGGGTTTTCCTCGTGGAGGTGCTGATGGAGTAGTTGCACTCGCCGAGCACTTGACGACCATTTGACGGTCATCTATGGGTTCAATAATCTTTAAAGGCACAATTGGAAAAATTACGCCCTCCTCTTCCTCTCTTATAGATTCAGAACCATCAGCCATGGTTTCAAAATCTTCTGCTTCTTCATCTCTTGGCCTTTTCTCCCTAGAGCTGGTAAATAAAATTATAAGCCATAGGCAAAAAAGAGAACAAATGCAAACAAAAGGGTAGCTGCATTCTACAAAGGGTGCAAACACATACCAAGATGCTTCATTTGCTGCTGCATTCTCCACTGCTTCATTTGCTGCTGCATTCTCCACTGCATCTTCAGTCTCCATTGCTGCTGCATTCTCCTCAGCATTGGCTGCTGTCCATCTTTCCTCCTCTCCAAATGATGCATCCACTGCATTGGTACAAAGCCTAGCAATATGCCCCAGAACTCCACATTTTTTGCAAGCACGCTTCTTTGGTAGACGACCCTCCTCACCTGCTCTAATCCTCTGGTTTCTTGGTCTTCCTGGTGGTCTAGTAATGACAGGAGCATGGAGTTTGAACCCTGGATCTACTATGTTCCATTGATCTTTCCCCAATAGTGCAGGCACATTGTCAGCATAAGCAGCCATAAATTTGGCAACAGAGAAATACTCAGAGCAATATTGATCAACTTCACCATCTGCACCCCCGATAACGGTCATCAGATGTAGGGCATGTATGCATGGCTTCCCACGGATCTGCCATTGCCTACAAGTACATTCTCTAATACTTAGGTTCACAGGATACCTCCATACCCTATTTTTAGTGTCAGTATAGGTAACCTCTCCCTCATATGTACCAGATCGAATACAATTCATCTTCAGTCCTCTTGCCTTGAAGTGCAATGCCTTAATCAATGATGGGAGCATTTGATGACCAACATATTGTGTTTCTGCAATTCTTTTGCGAAGAGCCATCTTTATCATGATCATTTGCCTCATCTTGTCAACTGCTTGCCACAACAAGAGCCCTTTCACTGACTTGAACTTTGAATTGAAGCATTCTGCAAGGTTACTGGTCACATAATCTACTTTGCAGATTTCGTTGAATTTGCTTCTTGACCACACCTTGCCATGATGTGCATCCATGTACTCCTTCACAAGAGGATTTTGAGCATACAACACTCTCAAATGGTGTTCATGCTTCCTTTTGTTGCATGTGTATGATGTTGGCCATAAGTTCTCATCATAAACTTTACCTTTGAACTTCTTTTTGAAATTATGCGCTAGGTGTCGCATACATTCCCTATGCTCCACTCCAGGGAATACAATTTCCACTGCACTCTCCAAACCCTTGCAAGCATCTGTTTGTATAGCTAAACCTGGGGGTGTGCCTATAATGTTATGCAACTGCTGCAGAAACCAGACCCACCTTTCCTCAGACTCTGCCTCCACCACACCAAATGCAACTGGGAATAGCCAGTTGTGTCCATCAACTGCAGAAGCTGCTACTAGCTGTTCTCTCCATCTTCCAGTCAAATGTGTAGCATCTACAGCCAAATAGGGCCTGCAACCATCTAGAAACCCCTGCCAGCAAGCCTTGAAACAAAAAAAGCCCTTTTGAAGCACTCCTTCTGAAATGACTTCCCTTTTATTTTGAATGGAACTGTATGCTTGTCAATCTCTACAACACTCCCTGGACTTGCCATCTCCACTTCAGCTTTTAAAGTGTAAAGCAGCTGAAAACTGTCATTCCATTGACCACTAATTCTGTCAAGAGCCTTTTCCCTAGCATTGAAAATTCTCATGTAAGGAATTTCTATCTTGTACTTCTCAAAAAGCTTCCCATGGAGTGTTGTTGGACCAAGTCCAGGTTCTTCTCTCAGCCAATCCAATATAGCATCTGCCACCCACCTAGTTTTTGCTAGCTTGGTTTTGGCCTTCCCCCCTCCCCCTCCAGGTGGACAGGTGTGCTTGCGTGGGTTTTTCTTTATCTGAAACAAAATAAAAGGGTAAAGAACATTTAAGAAACCTTACTCAACGATAAGAAACTAAATTACTAACTGAACTTGGATTACCTGAATATATTTGCTCTTTCTCATACGAGATGTATGCAACTTCCACCTACACCTAGGATATGGACAAAAAACTGTGAACCTTGCTGGCTCACTCCTTTTAATCTTATAGTTGTTTTCAGATATAATGCACCATGTTGTCACTGCATTCCGACACTCCACCATTGATTGGAAAATGGTACCTACACTAAGCTCAGGTTTTTCCCTGTTTCACTCAATTGTTGGCATGTCATCACCATCGTATTCATCCTCGATTAAGTTGTCCATGTTCTCCACCTTCTCTTCAAACCTAGCTTGGCTGATGGGATCCTCCATATATTCGTCATCCACTGCTTTCTGATTGGCTACATCGACCAGTTCAGGAAACATCATCTCGTCTTCATCATCATTTGTAGGCACTGCCTCGTCAGGTTTTACATCTTCTTCTACACCAACTGCAGAAGGTACACGAGAAGCAGCAGCTGAATCGGAACCAGAATTGGCAGCAGGCATGTTGTGGCTCCATGAACCACTTGCTTTACTTGGTGTCGACCTACAAGGAGTGCAGGGGTGCTGGCTATTAACACAGACAGATGATGTCTGAACTCCCTTCCCCTTCGCTCGTTCTGCACGTGGCTGAAGCACATCGATTTGGAGTTTACAGAATCGGCAGCCAGCAATCCCAGCAAAAAGCAACGGCATATGATCGTTGCAAGTTAGTGGGAGAAATCTTTGCTCGTCACTGCTGAAGTAATTTAGTTCAACAGCATCGGCATCACTCCAGGGATAGGTGTTTCAGAGCTTAGCTCGCAAATCTTTGAAAGATATGCTGGTTTCTACCACTTTGGGATAAAAAATGATGAAATCAAATGCGGTTTAGTACCACGCAGCACACTAGTTTCCATTCTAATCGCCAGCCGGAAAGCCAGCGCGGGATCAATCCTATTTTGTTGGGGGAAGGAAACAAAGCCTTCAGTTAGCCGGGTAAAATCGAGCACAAATTCGAACGATTCAAGCAAACAGAAGTCAAATACGGCCTACAATATGACTTAGAACGTCAATTCGAGAGGAACCAATGCTTACCCAGGTTTAATCCATGAATTATCTGCCGTGGATTCGACCCAATCCTCTCCACAGTCGACTGCATTCCGGGCGTCCTCACTCAACATCGCTATGTAATCCCAGATGGGGAGGTGGGCTATATCTGGCAGAGACGCGGCGTCGCCGGCGAACGGAATATGGCATAGGGTGGAGGAAACAACTGCGGTGGACGCGGCACGACGCCGGCGGAGGGGGCGGGGCGGCGCGGTGTAGTGCGGCCTGTCTAGATCTGTTTCAGATTCAGACAAGCTGCCCAATACGTGTCTCCTTGCGGTCCCACCCGTCAGCAAGCAACAGCCAGACAAAGACTCGGCCCCACTCGTCAGCAATTAACGGTCAATGGACGGTCAAGACGGCAAACGCCCGCTATGAGCATTTGTGAGAGTTTCATCTAAGGAAGAGGGGAAAAGTGAGCAAACGTTTGGAGCGTGGGGAAAGGTGAGCACAACTAAGGAACCAGGGGCACTAATTTAAATATCCCTATCTTTATTGGTATTGAGGTGCTTGAAGAACTCTAGCATGCTTTACTCTAAACTTACTCGACAACTTGGAAGATTCCATGTGTACTCATTAATGGTATTTGGGACAATGAACCCAATGCCATAGCGTCCTGATTTTTTTCATTTCATACATCTTCATCCTGCATATAATACCACAGAAAAGAATATAGTGAGGATAATTACATGTAATGATTGATCAAAATGATCACTACAGCTAGCTTGAGACTTAAATTACAGAAAGAAATCACTTAAAGACAATAGCAACTCACGATAGATTTATCGAGTGCGTCTTGATTGTATAACTGAAATAGTTCTGAATACTCAACGGACAAAGCTTTCTCATGGAAGTAATCCTTCTCCTTGACATTCACCATGAGGGACTCTCGATTGGAAATCTTGGTAATGTTCATGTACCATTAATGCAATTCATACATTCTCGTTGGGAGGTTCTTGACCTTTTCTGGCTCAACCAAAGGTTGGCCCCGGACATATTTCCGTTTTATTTCCTCCTCTCTAAGCGGAGACATGGGCTCGATTTCGAGGAGTTGTCCAACAGTGATCTTGAGCATTTCAGCCTGCATTATATGCTCCTTGGTTATTACCACATCGCCCAGCTGGGGAACGTTAACGGTTTGCCCACAATAATATTGGCGCGCGTACTCTCATGTGTTGTTGGCACAACAAGCGGGGGGATCGATTGCGCCGCCTGTTCTCCCAGCTGGGGAACAGTTTTCCCGCATTTTTTGACAGCTGCTTGTTGACTCGAGCTCGAGCTCGCTTCCTTCTGTAGTCGTGCTCGATGTAGCTTCCTTAGTTGGTGCTCATAGTCTGAGTCAACAGGCTTGGGAGCTGGTTTTCTTGCCATATGAATAAAGTGGTCCATAACTTTCTCAGGCACTTTCTCCCTTGGCGGTGGTGCCGGTTTCGGTCCAAAATGGTCATCCACTTGGGCCCGCGCTATGGTTGTGTTTTACTCCTTGGTCATGTCGTAAGGCCTCTGAGGAAGAGGAGCGAGGCTTGGACCATATTTATATCGCTTGTCTCCGCCTATACTTCCTGTACTACCTCGACTCGTACCGCTACACACCCTAGCTGCAGCGTATCTCTTCTGCGGTTGCTGAGACGGCAGAGATGTCTGATGTGGCTGAGTTGGAGCGGGAGTAGCCTGACGCTGTGCCGGACTTGGAGAAGGAGGTGTGGCCTGACACGGTGTCGGATTTGAAACAGGAGGAGTGGCCTGATGTTGTGCCGGACTTGAAGAAGGAGGTGTGGCCTGACACGGTGTCGGATTTGAAACAGGAGGAGTGGCCTGACACTGTGTCGGACTTGAAGCAGGAGTCTTCTCATGCGTTCGTGGACTTAGAGGAGGTGGCGGACTTCGAGGAGGAGTCGGCTCACGCGTTCGTGGACTTGGAGGAGCGGGAGTCTGCTGACTCGGTGGCGGACTTCAAGGAGGAGTCGGCAGACGCGGTGTCGGTGGAATTCAAAAGATGATGCAATCCTTTCTCCATAGGATGATACGATGCATGGCCTCTCCCAGTGTGCGCTCGTCGTCACCTCCAGGAATGTCAAGCTGTAGCCCCGAATATGGGTCCACCACTTCATCAACCAAGACACGAGCATAGCCCACTCGAATCGGGGTTCAATGGAAGGTTTCTTCGGAGGTAATTGTAAAAGCAATGGCGTCCGCCACCTTCATGGATATGTTCTTCATTTTGGAGTGTAGCTCACAGTTAGTGTTCTCTATGATGTCATCCACAGGGTATGTATCCAGCAGTGTGTCGTCCGGGGCGGAACCAACGCTGCTTCTCAGCATGGACGGGACGGTGCTATCCAATGCTAGACGATCATCTGCTTGCTGCTGCCGCTGCTGAGACCCCCTTTCCTGGCTAAGTGAGTCGATCTGCTGCTGCTGCTGCTGGAATTTGAGTGCCAAGTCCGCGTGCCTTGCTTCTAGGCCTTGAAGGCGTTCTGCGTCCTGCTTCCTCTACTCCTCCTCTAGCTTCCTCTTCTCCTCCTCCTCCATCTTCTTTCTTGCACGGGTCCTGTAGTCGTCGTTCCATTCTGAAAAGCCCTCATACCAAGGAATAACGCCCTTACCTCGTGTTCTTCCCAGATGTTCAGGATTTCCCAGAGTGCGCGTAAGCTCGTCGTTCTCTCTGTTGGGCGTGAACACCCCCTTTCGAGCATCTTCTATTGCGTCAAGTAACTTTTGTTCGGCTCCTTTTAGACTTGCCTTCTTCGAAACCAGGCCTGTCTTCGGGTCCAATGCCCCCCCATGCACATAGAACCAACTTCTGCACCTGGGGGGCCATCTCCTAGTAACCGGAGTGACCCCTGCATCCTCCATCTCTTGCTCAGACTTATCCCACTTAGGCATTGCCACCGCGTAGCCACCTGGACCCAGCCTATGGAACTGCGTCTTTTTTGCGGCATTGACCTTTTTTTTTCGACCGTTCCTTAGATAATTCTAATTCCTTGAATATCACGAAAGCGGGCCAGTGTTCTCTTTGCTTCTCCAGTGGTCCCTTGAATTCCGGAGTCTTCCTTTCTGCAGCGAGGTAGTTGGCCCATATAGTTTTCTTGTGGGTGTTGAATGCAATTGCCATCTTCTTAAGAGCAGCGTCCTTGACTTTCTGCACATCTGCATCAATGAAATAATCTGGTAGGGTGAAATGTTCCATCAGAGATTCCCAAAGCTTTTGTTTTGCTCTGTCATCGACCCAAGTAACATCTGGACGTTTAGTTTTTGGCTCTTTCCATTCTTGAATGGTGATCGGGAATTGGTCCTTCACAAGAACTCCACACTGACGAGTCCACTTGTTCACAATGTTCTTAGGCGTGAGGGGTTTGCCATTAGCTTTGATGGAGTCGATGTTGTACTTTACACCCGGCTTCAACTTTTTGCCCGGGCCTCGCTTTGTCCTGCTATCTGTAGAAGCAGATTTGCTCGATCCGGAGGGCTGAAAGAAGAAAGATCAATTTGTTAATATATCTTCAAATAAAAAAACATGTGATGATCACCAGATGCCTGCTTATATAAATATACCTCACCGGTAGTCTTTGTTATTTCAAGATCAGCATTGTTTGTGTCATCATTAACATTGTCTGCATCATCATAATCATAATCATAGTTCATGACTTCAGTAGCTCGGTCGTCGAGATCGAATACCTTATCATCACCCTCCCCGGTATTGTTCAGATATTGGGAGCCGTCATCTGCTTCATTCAGATCGTCTAGCCTGCGAGGGCTGTGTATGATCTCGAACAATTCCTCTTCTCTCTCTCTCTCTGCCGGTATTGTCCGCCATAGCTTTTACTTAACTAATACAGAAGAAATATAAGACAATTTAGTATTCAAATTACAATGCATGGATGCAATCAATAAGGAAAACCTGAATCATATAGTACATAATATGCATCGTCTCGATTAATATATAATCTCGAATACATCGTCTTGAATAATATATATAATCTCGAATACATCGTCTCAAATATTATATATCGAATACATCACTAGCTAGATACCTAATAAAGATCGAATACTGCAGAAGAATCTAGTCCACTCGCGGTTCCTGGGGTGCGGGCGGTGGACACCCAAAGAGAAGGAACCATCACAGGATCATATCTCTGGTCATCTGCCCAAAGAACTTGCCAAGTATTGGAGAACCTGACATCCATAGCAGCCATGTAGCGATGGACGTGCTCGTCCTCCTCCCTGACACAACGACGCACCACCTTCGGCGGGGCTGGCTCCCTCTGCACTGAATGTTTCCCACGCGAACGCCACCAAAGGAGATCAGGGTCGACGACGGGACCCGAGGCCGGGTTCCTCACCAAGCGGCGCGCCCCTCCAGGTAGCGCCTCTCAGTGCTAGCCCGGCGGAGCCCAGTCCCGGACATGGGTCAGCCGGACGTCGTCGCGAACGGGTCGACGACGAGGATGCGGGCCGGGCATCGTCAAGAACAAATACTATATGCCCGCAAAAAGTAACATTTTTTAAATGATGGGATTGTGATAACTAAAATTCTATATGCAAATTCTGAAAATTTGACATTAATCTAATTCATCTAACTAAAAATAATTCTAAAATTTCTAACATTTATATATATAACTAACATTTCTATAACATTTCTAATATTTTCATAACTAAAAACAAAAAAATTGCTAACATTTCTATAAATAAAAAACAGAAAAAAAAATTATAACATTTCGATATAACTAACATTTCTATAACATTTCTAATATTTCTATAACTAAAAATAGAAAATTTTATATAACTAAAGTTTATAACTAAAAACTAATGTGTGTGTGTGTGGACATGGCGGCTGGGGCAGGAGCTCACCGGCGAGGCGCGGCGACGGGGGGCGGCGACGGGGACGGAGACGGGCGGTGACGACGGGGATGGGGACGGGGCGGCGACGACGGGGGCGGGGAGGGGCC
>NC_041389.1:611429129-611440057 GCF_002162155.2 Triticum dicoccoides
GGGGACGGCCGGGGCGGCGACGGCGACGGGGACGGCGACGGACGCCGACGGGGATGGCGACAAGGCGGCGATGAGGGGCGGCGGCGACGGGGCAGAGGATAAAGAAGCAGAGGGAGAGATGAGAAACTGAATTTTTTTGAAGTGCTTTCTTATATAGAACACCCCTTTAGTACCGGTTGAAGCCACCAACCGGTACTAAAGGTCTGTTTTGGCCAGGCCAAGCGGCGGGAAGCGCCCACTTTAGTACCGGGTGGTGGCACCAACCGGTACTAAAGACCCCCTCTTTAGTACCGGTTGGAGCCACGACCCGGTACTAAAGGTGGTCCAATGGCGCAGGTTCTGTGCGGCAAGTTTAGTCCCACCTCGCTAGCCGAGGGGCTTCCGCACTGGTTTATAAGCCCCAGTGTGGTAGCTCTCTCGAGCTCCTCTCCAAAGCAGGCCTACTGGGCCTACCTGTTCTCTGCTGTCGTGTGGGCCTACTGGGCCTTTGCAGACCTACATCCTAGCCCAACAACATGTTGGGTTTCTAGTCGTATGCAGGCCGCTCTGGCCCAGTAGGCGGGCTTTTTTATTTTCTTATTTTTTTGCTTTATTTATTTTTGTTTTATTTATTTTTGAGTTGTTTTTTTGCTGTATTTAGAGTTTCTTTGTGAATATTTTTGCTTTAGGTACAAAAAATTACAAACTTTCTGTTAGTGCAGTTAGTTTTCAAATTTGAATAGTTTAAATTTTGAATTATTTGAAATTTGTGTGAATCACTAGTTTGTGAATAACTTAACTTTGAAAATAGATTTTTCACTGATCCTTTTTTCTTATGTTTAATATTAGTATGTTTTATCATTATATTCAATTTGATAATGCTTAGGTTATTTAAAAAATGAAATGTCTTTGTAACAGATGAGTTTTCGTCCGAAACCCTGATACTTCGAAAGAGATTGTCCATTTTGTACACGAAGTGCATCCAGTTTTTGCGGTAACCCTCTCTATTTTTTGCACATGCTATGTGGGTGAAATTATGATACCATGCCAACTTTCAACCTTTTCTGAGTTCATTTGAAATGCTTTTCAATTTCAGGGTCATTTAGCTGAAAAATCAGTAAATGCATGAAAGAATTTGTTTGCACATAAAATTTCTTCGCGTTTCAAATGCCAAAACACATAACTACCCTAACTATTACAGAGCTTCCCTCCTGGGTGTGAAACACAGAAGAAAGTGATGATAGTGAAGCCGATCACATCCCAGATCTTTGGGTGTGAAACTTTTTCTTCGCGTGTGTCCCTTTGCGCCGTAGCCATGGACAATCTTCATCATTTAACTGGATGCTCGGGTCAATATTCACTTTGAATGGAGCAATTTCATCAAACTTTTCATAATCTTCTGACATGTCTGTCTTGTCATCCACTCCCATGATGTTTCTTTTCCCTGAAAGAACTATGTGGCGCTTTGGCTAATCGTATGATCCATTCGCTTCCTTATCTTTTCTTTTTCTCGGCCTGGTAGACATGTCTTTCACATAAAAAACCTGCGCCACATCATTGGCTAGGACGAATGGTTTGTCTGCATACGCTAGATTGTTGAGATCCACTATTGTCATTCCGTACTGCGGGTCTTCCGTTACCCCGCCTCGTGTCATATTGACCCATTTGCACCGAAACAAATGGACCTTCAAACCACCTCCATAGTTAAGTTCCCATATGTATTGTATGTAACCATAATATGTTTCCTTTTCCATGTTGGTTGTTGCATCAAAGCGGACACCACTGTTTTGGTTGGTTCTCTTCTTATCTTGGGCGATCGTGTAAAATGTATTCCCATTTATCTCGTACCCTTTGAAAGTCATTATATTCAAAGATGGTAACTGCGACAGCGAGTGCAGGTCATCTTCAATATCGCCATCATGCATGGCACATTTCTGCAACCAACCGGCGAAAGTCCTCGTTTGTTCACGTGTAATCCAGTCGTAAGACTGCTCCGGGTGTTTGGAGTGTAGAAAATTCTTGTGTTCCTCCATATACGGAGCCACCAAGGCGGAATTCTGTAGAACTGTGTAGTGTGCTTCCTTGAGAGAATGTCCGTCCATACATATTATTTGATCCCCTCCTAACGTGCCTTTTCCATCCAGTGTGCCCTTATGCCGCGATTCAGGAACACCAATCGGCTTAAGGTCAGGAATAAATTCAATACAAAACTCAATGACCTCCTCATTTTCATGGCCCTTCGAGATGCTTCCTTCTGGCCTAGCACGGTTATGAACATATTTCTTCAAGACTCCCGTGAACCTCTCAAAGGGGAACAAATTGTGTAGAAATACAGGACCCAAAACGTTAATCTCTTTGCAAAGGTGAACTAGGACGTGCGTCATGATGTTGAACAAGGATGGTGGGAACACCAACTCGAAACTGACAAGACATTGCACCAAATCATTCTGTAACCTTGGTATGATTTCTGGATCGATTACCTTCTGAGAGATTGCATTGAGGAATGCACATAGCTTCACAATGGCTAATCGAACGTTTTCCGGTAGAAGCCCCCTCAATGCAACCGGAAGTAGTTGCATCATAATCACGTGGCAGTCATGAGACTTTATGTTCTGGAACTTTTTCTCTCTCATATTTATTATTCTCTTTATACTCGACGAGAAGCCAGACAGTACCTTCATACTAAGCAGGCATTCAAAGAAGATTTCCTTCTCTTCTTTAGTAAGAGCGTAGCTGGCCTGACCCTGATGTATGCCGTCTTTTCCGTGCATACGTTACTGGTCCTCCCGTGCCTGTGGTGTATCTTTTGTCTTCCCATACACGCCCAAGAAACAAAGCAGGGACATGCAAATATTCTTCATCATGTGCATCACGTTGATTGCGGAGCGGACCTTTAGGTCTTTCCAATATGGCATGTCCCAAAATATAGATTTCTTCTTCCACATGGGTGCGCTCTCGTCAGCGTCCTTCGGAACAATTGTCCGCCAGGACCCTTTCCAAAGATTACCTTCAAATCCTTGACCATATCATGTACATCAGCACCAGTACGGTGGCGAGGCTTCGTCCGGTGATCCGCCTCACCTTTGAAATGCTTGCCTTTCTTTCTTACGGGATGCCTGCTCGTAAGAAATCGACGATGTCCCAGGTACACATTCTTCCTACAACTATCCAAATATATATTGTCGGTATCATCCAAACAGTGCGTGCATCCACGGTATTCCTTGTTTGTCTGTCCTGAAAGGTTACTGAGAGCAGGCCAATCATTGATGGTCACGAACAGCAACGCCTTTAGGTCAAATTCTTCCTGTTTGTGCTCATACCATGCACGTACACCTTTTCCATTCCACAGCTGTAATAGTTCTTCAACTAATGGCCTTAGGTACACATCAATGTCGTTGCCGGGTTGCTTGGGGCCTTGGATGAGCATTGGCATCATAATGAACTTCCGCTTCATGCAGAACCATGGAGGAAGGTTATACAAACATAGAGTCACGGGCCACATGCTATGGTTGCTGCTCTGCTCCCCAAAAGGATTAATGCCATCTGTGCTTAGACCAAACCATACGTTCTTTGGGTCACCTGCAAGCTCCTCCCTATACTTTCTCTCGATTTTTCTCCACTACGACCCGTCAGCGGGTACTCTCAACTTTCCGTCTTTCTTACGGTCTTCTCCGTGCCATCGCATCGCCTTCGCATGCTCTTTGTTTTGGAACAAACGTTTCAACCGTGGTATTATAGGAGCATACCACATACCTTGGCAGGAATCTTCTTCCTGGGGCGCTCGCCCTCGACCTCAGCAGGGTCCTCACGATTGATCTTATAATGCAATGCACCGCATACCGAGCAAGCGTTCAAATTCTCATACTCACCGCGATAGAGGATGCAGTCATCAGGGCATGCATGTATATTCTGCACCTCTAACCCTAGAGGGCAGACATCCTTCTTTGCTTCATATGTACACTCGGGCAATTCGTTGTCCTTTGAAAGCATATTCTTTATCATTACCAGCAACTTTCAAAATCCCTTGTCAGATACACCATTCTCTGTCTTTCATTGCAGCAATTCCAGTGTGGTGCACAACTTTTTTTTGTCAGCTTCGCAATTCGGGTACAACAATTTCTTGTGATCCTCTAACATGCGCTGCAACTTCTTCTTCTCTAAATCACTTGCGCAGTTTCTCTTTGCATTGACAATGCCCCGACCTAGATCATCAGCGGGCTCATCTAATGCCTCTTCTTCAGCTTCTTCCCGCATTTCCCGCTCAGCTTCTTCCCCCATTGTTGTATCATCGTATTCAGAGAACCCATGGCCAGGATAGCTGTCATCGTCCTCTTCTTCTTCACTGTCTTCCATCATAACCACTCTTTCTCCGTGCTTGGTCCAAACATTATAGTGGGGCATGAAACCAGACTCAAATAGGTGGACGTGAATGGTTTTTAACGTTGAGTAATTGTGACCATTCTTACAGCCAGCACATGAACAAGGCACAAAACCATCCGCCCACTTGTTTGCCTCAGCGGCAAGCAGAAAAGTATGCACGCCATTAATGAACTCGAGAGAGCATCGGTCATCATACATCCATTGTCGGCTCATCTTCATTACACAACACCGAAAAGACCAAATTAATACAAGTTCATACATATATATAGTTCATACAACACTTAAATGCAACAAACAAATAACTCTCTAGCTAAAGCATCTAAATGCAACAACAAATGCGATCAAGATTGCAACTAAAGTAACAATTGATCCAACAGCATAATGATACCAAGCCTCACTATCAATGGCATATTTTCTAATCTTTCTAATCTTCAAGCGCATTTTCTCCATCTTGATCTTGCGATCATCGACGACATCGGCAACATGCAACTCCAATTCCATCTTCTCCCCCTCAATTCTTTTCAATTTTTCTTTCAAATACGCGTTTTCTCTTTCAACTAAATTTAACCTCTCGACAATAGGGTCGGTTGGAATTTCCGGTTCACATACCTCCTAGATAAAAATATCCATGTCAACTTGATGGGCATAATTTGTCATAAACACGAAATGCAACAACAAGTTTTAAAAGAGAATATACCACATCCGAATCATAACAAGGACGAGGGCCGACGGGGACGGATATCAAAACCATGGCACTATGTATAACAAACAACGTACGGGTAAGATAATTATACGAGTAACTATATATTCAAATCACACAAACATCATTTTGGTAATGTAAAACATTCTTGAACAAGAGCCTCACCACAAGGTGGTGCCGGCGACGGGACGGTGCGGGCGATCGACGGTGGTTACGACGGAAATTTAGAAGGCGCTAAGTAAACCACACCTACATATGCAAACTAAGTGTTATTTTTGACCTCAAATTGCATATAAGTCAAATAGTAGCACATATAATTCCTCCCAAATTACTAAACTCACAAATTAATCACTATACAAAGCATTGCAAGAGCTAATCTAGCAATGAGAGATGAAAGGACAAAGTTTCTAACCTTTGTGATCATTTGAATGGATGGGAGCCTTCAAATCTTGACAAATTTTGGGCAAAATGTGTGATGAGCTCGAGGAAGAGGGGAAGAACAGAGAAGGAGAGGGAAAAGGGAAGAACAGAGCGAGCTCGGGTGGACGAAGGTTTATGTAGGACGACCTTTAGTACCGGTTACCGGTTCGTAACACAAACCGGTACTAAGGTGCTGGAGGGGCCCCAGACTGACAACATCCTGCCACCACTCACTTTAGTACTGGTTCGTGGCACGAACCGGTGCTAAAGGTTCGCCACGAACCAGTACTAATGAGAGCGGCCGGCTAGCCGTTGGAACCGGCACTAACGCACACATTAGTGCCGGCTCAAAATCAAACCGGCACTAATGTGCTTCACATTTGACCTTTTTTCTACTAATGCCACTAACCCATGCATGCATCATACCCGGCCACTAACTGAACTATTGTGCATGGCTAGCCCGCTAACCAATTGAATTCCTTGCGTGTAGGCTGCTAAATCACATCCAACCAACAACCTTCCAGAAGTCTATCCTACTGGCCATGCACTCACCTAGCTAGCTAGCTACGGCCGCGCCATTCAACGCGGCCAGTCCAACTGATCCCTACGACCGCTACTACACACACGACTAAACACAGACCTATGGCCGCGCGCACGAGGCACGCAGTGGCATTGCTTATTTCTGACAGGATCGAATGGGATTCGGTCGTGTGCGCCCCTATTTTAGCCCGTTTGGCTTGAGGAGGGCGTGACACAAAGCTTTGGTGTTTGTTATATTATGAGACATGTCGGTATTTCTATTTCCATGATGAAGACAGTGGCGGAGAACGTCATGGTGGATGAGGTCTCAGGCATAGTAATGGCGGATCGAGTCATTGTGGCGATGAGGACTTTGCTTGGTGATTCGTGACTTGTAGCAGTTGCATCGGCAAGTGGGGGCGACAACACAGGCGGAGCACATAGTCTTAGCTTTCTGGGTGAAAACCCAAGGCCTGGTCTTAATTGTGTTTGGCTGGGACCTTGTTGAAGGCATTGTTTTGAGAGCACGGTTCTTCTCCAGGGTGAAAACCTAAAATCTAGATCGAGCGATAACGGTGCTTGTGTACTGTTTCTTTCTTGGAAACGTTGCTTTGAAGAATTTGGAGTTTGGGCGTTGTCCTGGTGTTGGTTCGTGCTACAGCTACAAGGAATTCATCACTATAGCGGGATCTTTCTTTTTTCTTCTCCTTCTTTTCTGTATTTTGGTTGTGTGCATCCGTAATGTCTTTACGACATTGTGTTGCTATAGAGGCGGGGTGTAATTGGCATCTCCGCAATACTAATATATTTTCTTTGTCAAAAAATGTGTTAAATTCTTAGTACGATGCTCGATCGTGAAACTAATCCACATCACTTTGCTTGGCACTTGGCAGTGGATTTGGGACAAACCATGTATAAGCACCACATATAGATAGGAGGCTCGTTGTGTATGTGGTAACGTACACGTGCCTTGTTCAGCTTAGATGTTACTCAGAATAAGTGACATAATATCTACCACATCTGGATTCATGTTCACAACGTATAGCTTCTAGTTCACTACAGCCGTTCTGTGTTGAACCATATTGCCCATCTTGCATCATCCGTTAAGACTTCCGGGTGAGCTCACTGGTATATGCTGTTCAATATAGGACACACTACGAGGTCTTATCTTACGACCCAGGTAACATAATATATAATAAAAATATCTTTGTGGAATTTCATTGTTGTTAGAATAAATCCGAGGCACTCCGTCAATCATCCGAGGATCAAGCAATCACACGAGCACGACACCGAGATTTGTTAACGAGGTTCACCGATATGGCTACATTCCTGGGGCTGACTATGGGTGCTCCTCCCCATGATACCGCTACAATACCGCAACTGGTCGCCCTGGCACCGGCACATGCCGCCGGCTTCACCTGTGTTCCGGTGCTATTATGTTGGCATAGGTTACATCGTGTGTCTACCCCCGTTATATATGAGAGGCCTGGGATACAAGTGTCCTACTAGGACACGACTCCACATCCTATATAAACACGATACAACTATAAATCCAACTATAACCTACCTTGCACTATATTCGACACAACTCTAACAATTGTGATATATAGATTCCAATAAAATATGTTTTCTACTCAAGTACTAAGCTCTTAGGTCATTAACTAGTTAGTTAAGAACATTTTTTATTTATCAAAAAGGCTTTCACCCCGTTTCATATATAAAGCAACGATCATCCACAACCCAGTTACAAATGCACACCACCACTACACACGCACATACCCAAGTCAGGATATGTAGGCATTGAGCACATACAGCAACACCACCCCAAGCACTACAACAGTAACCGGGGCCCTCAACCATGAGCACACCACCGTGAAGAGATGAAACATCATACAACAAACCGTGCGATCCAAGGCGGTGCCTTCAAGAAGGCTACGACAGCAGAGCACCACCATCACCCGGCTGAAGGATCGGAGTTTCCCCTGGAGCAATACGACTGCCAATGGGAGCCGCGACGACGCCTTCAAGAAGAGAAACGAGCTAAGCCGCCACCGTTCCGTCCGAGGATAGATCGGGTTTTCACCCCAGCCAACGCTCATCGCTACCCGCCACACCCCGCCGACCACGCCGACCACATGGCCATGGCCACCGGGCAGCACCGAGCCACGAGCTCTACTGATGAGCACCACGTAACCACCACCAGGGCCGCCGCCCGGCATCCAAGACCTTGATATCACCTCACCCGGGACCCGCCGTTACCCCAACCAAAGATACGAGGGGAAAGAACCCGCCTTTCGCACCCCTGGGCGGCCCCAGCGCCGAGACCCAATAGGCCGGCAAAAACTGGCCTACATCGACCTGTCCAGCGGCACCGTGTGCGAAGCAAGGTTGATCCTGCTGCCGGGCACGAGATCAGGTCGGTTCTGCAGTCGGGCGCTAGACGAGCTTGGTCCCGCTGCCGAAAATATGGCGAGACGTTCCTCGTACAAAAAACGGACATAATATGTGTCTCCCTTTAACACAAATTTATTTATTTGGTAAACTACTCACGTTATCATAGTTTCTTAGAAATAAAATGAAATAAATTCCTAAATCCATAAACTTTTTCTAATAAATATAATAAATTGTGGAGTGGGTTGGTGGGAAAAAATCTAGGTCATTTTGAAGGTATTCGTCTTCAACTCACCCTCCAAGTGGCTTGATCCGACCTCGACTCCAGTCGATGCCCTGACTAAAACCAAGAGAAGAGAATTCGACTTTGCCCTGTTCTAATGCATCTAACCAATATTCATCCAGCACCGATCATGGCCGCCAAGAACAGTTCCACCAAGCACATGGTCGTGAGGGCAGATGTGTCTCTGGAATAATGGAAGGTAGAGGCATTCATCGACTTATTCCAGGCGTGGGATAAACGGTAGGACGCAGGATAAACCTCTGGACCAAGCCAAGCAAATCGCACTTCAAATTTTCTTGGGCATGAAGAGAGAGGTCCTCGGAATGAGCTACCTCCATTGGCTTCACGGATTCGTCCAACTATTTCTGCCAAACTGGATCTGGAAGAGAAAGCAGGGAGAGAAGAGGAGGCTGGCACTCTACAAGAATATTGATTATGACATGGAGTTATACTAGGCCAAATCCGCAAGGAATCATGTAATCACGGCTACATCGAGGTCGAGGAGGTTGAGAATGAACATGGTTGGCAAAGGGGACAAGGTTGGAGGCATGAGGAAATGAACAATTTGCAAAGCTGGCACATCGAATACAATTAATCCATTTACCGACCCACTTTACCCAATCATGAAGGTGTGATGCAAGCTATTTATACTTTGCGACACGCAGTTATGCGACTGTAACTAGATTCAAGAACATAACATGTGTCTTGTCTCTCATAGACTCGATCCTACAATATCTCGGACAGTTTCACATGTATTGAAGGGCGAGAGAGACATGCTGCATTTACCTAGATCAATTCGTCATATGGGAGCACATATCAGCTCATAGGGGAACCTATATGTACAACTTTGACATGTCCAACTGAGCCACTGCTTTAAATAAGCATACCTTTTGTCATCTAACAATTGTACGTTTCTCTATATGTATCTCTATAGATAACCACGAATTGCTACGCACTTCACATACGACCAGGCCCTGCGATTGCTTAACACTCTAGCTAGGTGCTTCTCTAAGCTCTACGATTCTTGTGTGCATTATTCTTGGACGACACAGCCAGACCGCAAGCCATGCTCGATCATGGCATCAATGTCACTGAGGATAATAGTGCACCCAGCCGCCTTATTTTGCATTGACTATTCTTACGGAATGTGTGGCTTCGGGAGAACCAATATCGTAGCTTCGTCTGAGTTAACTACAGCAGAGATGCGACGTCCTGCACAAGGTAACCCCTGATGAAGGGGGTGTAGGATCTGTTGCACATACTTAGGTATGTGGTGTTGAAGGATCCACAATGGTGGTAACATCTGTAATCTTTGTGGTCAGCGCCATGGACCATGTACAAGTTTTTTACACTGTCCTCATTGTAGAGCACAATTCCGTAGAAAGTCCCCAGCATTCTCTTTTTCTGCCTGATTAAGCAAGTGTGTCTTGCCTCTTGCATGTCTGTAAGTTTGACTCCATTCGGTACTTGGCTCTCAATTAAGATATATATTTGTCTTCACATACGGCACTTTTGATAGCTTGTCATCTGGGTCATGCAGTTTTTCCAATATTTGCGCCATCCGACTTGCGTGAATGTTGCAATCATGAAGAAGCCACACAAATTGCTCTTCTTCGGGAGGCATGCAGCAGGAGGGCATTCTGAATCAAAGAAGGCGGCCCTGCATTTTTTTTATACGCATGAACTTTAACCTTTTCTTTTTCAGCAAGGGATGGCAATTTAATTTGCCAGTTTTTAAAGGATGGCAAAACATACTCTCGGTTCCTGGCAAATACTAGAAGCAGTTATGGCATTTGTACCACCATACAGTGGAAAACCAGTTTTTTTCCTCATAAACTTTTGAAAGCATGGAATTTCTTACCAATATCCCCTGGTAAATTACTAGTGCATGATAATGGCAATTTATAGTAGCACACAGTGGCAAATCTTTACCCCGCACGAGTTTCTGAAATCAATGACAAAATACACATGTAGTTGATGAAAAACATACACAAGTTTCAAAAAGTATGGAAAATATATTCTCACTTCCGGGAAAATACCAGCAGCTGATAATGGCAATTTGCAGTATCTCTGAGTGGAAAATTAGTTACCCCACAAAATTGTTTCGGAAGAATGGAAATACTTACTCACAGTGCCTGGCAACTACTATAAGATGGTAATGTCATCCTCCTACTGTCATCTAAAAATGATTTTACCCATACTGACATGGTATTTTGTGCGCTGGATTTGCAGCCTAGCTGGTCGTGAAAGTGTACC